>NW_010322259.1:0-30076 GCF_000700745.2 Antrostomus carolinensis
TCTGTCCCCAGCCTATACTGGAACCTGGGATATGGATGGTGGGACAACCTTAAGCCTGTGTGCAGCAGCCTGACCTGTTACTGTCATTCCTAAGCTAACCCTTCCCTTGAACCTGGTAACTCTTACGAGCTGCTTTGTACTTTTCCTCACAAAAGTATGCGCCTTCTGCACGCGTTGGCTGGAGCTGGTTGGATCCTTTTGCTGTCATGACCAAAACTGGTTACTTGAGATCTTAAGTGGACTCTGGTGAGACAGGCACAGCCTCTCAGCTTCTGTAAGCTCATATGATCTAGAGCAAGTGTTGCAGCACTCACGTGCCTCCAGGGAGCAACTTCATTTCACAGCAATCCCAACAAGCTTTTCTTCTTCAGAAAGCAGGAATTTACAGTCCAATTTCAGTGGTTATTTAGCTAAAACTCTTGCACGTTTTGCTCGTTAGGATGCAAGTAAAGCCAGTAATCGAGACCTTTGGGTGAGCTGGAGATGGGAGTTTTTTCAGTAGTCACTTGAGCAATAATAGCTCTGTTCTTGCTGGTCATTTCAGCTTTCTCCTGCGCTTCCCTTACTGTGCTCCAGAGAGTGCTCTTCTCTCAGACGGAGAGATCCAGCCCCTTGCACCATAGCCAAGTGTCTGGGTGTGAGTAGTACAGGACATATTTTTCTGTGCACAAGATGAGCCAGCCAGGGGCAATATTCATGTGCCCTGGAGCTAGTTTTACTTATTTCCTATTCATACACTCCAGTTGTGAATGATTAAATGTGGCGGTAGCTGTTCCGAGTGAGTAATTTCTCTTCAGGTCTTAGATCCTTTGTTGTTTGTATTTTTGTTTTAATTATTCATGGTGTGTGTCTGACTACTGGTTTACGTGTATCCACTCCTTGAATCAACGTGGTAATGAGGCTGCGTGATTTTTTTTTTTTTTTTTTGGAGTATCATGATTTTCTATGCTAGGTGGACTGGAAATTAATTACCCCATGGGGATGGATCGGTGTGGAAAGGTGTTTGTAAGTTCAGGGAAGGGGAGGTTTGTCATTAGGAAAAATGACAGCTTGTGTGGTATTGAAGAGAAGGGCTTCCATCAGCCATCAGAAATAAGATGCTGATCGCTGCACACTTGTAAAGCATGCCAAACAACCTTCCCCTCTGAACATCTGCCTCCCTTCTTGAATTCAGCGTGGACTGAAGCTTCCAGCATCACACGAAGTACAGCATCCTCACTGCTGTGGCATCTGCAAGGGCTCCATCTCTGGCTGGCGCAGGTTTGGCAGCAGCAAGAGCACTGGCATGGGCTTTGCAGCCCAGCTGAGAAGCAAAGTAATTTGGGCTGTCCAAGCCATGAGCCATGGCCACATGGCCATAGGATCCTGGGCTAGGGAGCTGACCACTACCTGCAGCCAGGCTTAGCCAGAGCTGCACTCACCTCTGAGGCTTAACTGTGGGTGGGAGAGCTCTGCCATTTTGAGTCTTTGCCCTTCTCCCAGCAGTTCTTGCTCTTGACCTTTTTCCCGATAAGAACCGCAGCTCTGAGTGTGGGAAGTTTCATACCCACTCTCCCAGACTCAAAGCAAAACACGCACTAAACATCCTTCTTTTAAACTAGTCTCTCAGGAGCAATCCTTTCTTGTTCTCAGGCTCAATGAGTCAGTGCCTTCTACCCCAACCTCTCTTTTGCAACAGAAATGAATGAGATTTTTTTTCAGCTTCATTCCACACTTTCCTGGGGCCATGCTAGCGAGCGTGTGGCTGCTCTTCCTTGGGGCAATGGCATCTCCTTGGAAAGAAGTTGAGCAGTGCTTGTATGGCTCTGTGCCTCGCTTCAGTCCTCTGTCTTGATGTGGCTGAGCTGGATCCCTGGGCTGGACTAACTGGGATCAGCTGTTTCTTTTTCTAGTCTCGTTGGAAGTTCAGCAGAATGGAATCTCAGCTATTTGAGGACTTATACTCTCTAAAGCATCTGTCTTATAAAATACAAACAACCCCCCACCAGTCTGGGCCCTTTGATAATTCCCCAATGAAAGCTGAGGGGTAGTTTTCCCTTCAGGCAGTGCAGGTTTTATGAGGCTTATTTTCATTTGCTTTCATCTCTTAGATCATGAGCATTTCTCTTGCTCCCTCTGTGCAAATGATTGAGGAAATTAACTGCTAATGGGGAACGAAGCCAGCTGTATTTTTATTCGAGGCCCCTTTCGAGGTCGTGGAGGGAAACCCCTGTATCTTCCCATGTTAGACTGGGTCTGGTTGGAGTGAGAGGTGAGCAGGGCAGCCTTGCTTTATGGTTAAAGCCTGGGATTGGAGGTGGGTGTTAGGAACTCCCGTTCCCAGCTGTGCCATGGCTTGGGGCTGTGTCTACCAAGAAGATTACTTCCACTCCTGTCTTATTTTGCTTTTATAAGTGCTTCCTTGCATATTAACTGAGCTGCAGCATGTCCCTTGAGTGTCTCCCCCATACCAGATGCTTGTGTTACATCCTCTTGCTTTCCCACACTCGTGTTCCTCCCTTTTTCTCACATCAAGGAACACGTTCAGCTGAATCATTCTTCATAAAATATGAAGCAGCTAAGTAAGGCTGGAGTGGCAGTCAGAGCAGAGCGATGCTCCCTGCTTGCGGGCAGTCTTGTTGCCCCAGGCTTTTCACATACTAGTGGCTTCATTCATGGAAAATCACATAGTGGTGGCTTCATTCATGGAAAATCAGCACACCAATATTTTCCAGCACATTTGTTAGCCAAAACTTTGATCTGCATGCTAGGTTGTCAGCCTCGTGCAGGACTAGGCTTAGAAAACAGACATGCCCAGGCTGGCTGGCTTGATATCAAGATGTGAAGTCAAGCAATTAGGGTTGAAGTTACCAATTAAAATGCTGGCTTTTTCCCTTCCTGTCTTAAAGGACATGTTGGTGTGACTCTGAGCTCTTGAAGAGCGTGTGGTCTCTCTTCAGAGCTCCAACCTTTTTGGATGGCAGAAGTCTCTGCAAATGTTCTTTTGTTCATTTCCAGAAAAAGCCTGAGAGAAGCTGAGCAAGTGTCTGCCCCAGCCATAGGGATTTCCTCTGCCAGTTTCTGGCTGTGAGGATGGTTAGCATGGCTGGGGTTCACTTCCGCTATTGCTGTCCTGGCATGGAGGTGGCAGAGCCCCCCAGTTCTTGCTCTCTCCTTACTTATTCCTGCCCAAAACCCTGAACCTCAAGTGAACTGGTGCATGGGCTGAGCTGAAAGGGCACCTTAAACAAGCTCCAGACTGTCTTAGGCTCTCCAGGGTGCTCTAATCCGCTCTGCCAAGCCATGGAGTACTTTTATTTCCCTATCCAAGGAGTTTCAAAGCCTTCCTGATGTGTTGGGTTACAGCCCAGTTGACTTTGCCCCGGAGCCCTTGCTGTCGCACTCTTCAGAGCGAGTGCGGTCCTTGGGGCGGTTGCTGCAGCGAGGGGCCCTCTGCGGAGGCTGATAACTGGTGTTGTGTTGGCAGCAGCCACGCAGACGTCCCTCCGGGTGTGCGAGGACGTGTGTGAGATGCTCTTGTACCCACTGAGGCAGGGACTGGAGGGAAGTGATTTATTTGAAGTTGCTGTTGGAAACCACTCTTTTTTTTTTTTTCCTAGGGATCCCAAGGGAAGATGCATTTTGTTCCCTCTCCTCTTGTAGCATCTACTATTGATTAGCAGCAGATAATCGTGGGTATATGAGTTTGATCCGACCTTGTGCAGTAGCTTTTCATGCTCTTTCAGGAACTCGTACTTCAGTGCTGTTGCTATAAGCCTCCAGGCAGCCAGTGGACAATACAGACGCCTGTTCATCGCCCAACTGCTTGGCTTGAGAACAATGATGGCATTTCTTGAAGTATCAAGTCCTGGGCATGTGCAGGGTTAGATTGTAGCATTTTTTTTATTATTTTTTTTTTTCCTTTAAGCTTGAGAGCAGCAGGCTGGGTTGCAGCACCCATGAGTGTAAAGCACAGAAGAAATTTGCACCTTTTGGAAAATACTCACCAAAAGAAAGCAAAAGGCTGCTCTTTTTGCCTTGTGATTGAGCGTGTGTACACTGTACATCACCGGTGTGTGACCTGCTGTTAGGAGGTGGGTTGAGATGCTTGTTTGGTAGCAAGGAGGGGGTTAAAGTGAACCCACAAAGGCTGGCTGATTGCAGCTCATGGCTTTCATAATGCAAAGCCAGTGGGAATTCAGCCCAAGGCTGCTTCTCCCCCTACCCCCCTTCCCAGCTAACCTTCCTGACTGTCTGGAGCTGTGTCCCTGCCAGTACAGCTCACACAGGGAAGCTCTGCAGAAAATCAGCAGAGGCGTAAGCGCGTGAAAGATGAGATTATTAAACTTTCTTGGGAGAGCACTGGAAGAGTCATTTTCCAGCGTGGTCGTGCCGTTTTCCTTACCTGATGGCTGATACGCAGCATTGCCTGCCTCTTCATCTGTGACCTGCAGATTTCCCCTTGCAGGACGGCTGAGGAAGCAGCTGGTACATACGATATCTCTAACCCTCAGGAGACTGGTCTGCAGGGACGTCCTTGGCTTTGCTGTAGGCTTTGGATGATGCACAACAAAGTCCCTTAGGCCAGAAAAATGTGAAGATGGTTGAGCAGTGGTTTGTACAGCACTTGGCGTGCTGACCTGTGCTGCAGCCAGGAACGGTTCCTGCGATGTACACCCAGCTCCCGGGGTCTCCATCTCACCGTGTAACGCACATTTTCCATTAGAGATGTGCTAAACAGACAAAGCAGCCCAGGGCCTTTTGTTCTGCAATGTTCACTTTAAGGACAAGTACCATCACGATATTTTTCCTAATGTGTAAAATCCCTTCTCCCTCCCTCCCTCCCTCCCTGCTGTTTGCAATAACCCTTTGGAAAGCTGGAAGGGCTCTCCGGTTCCTTTCCCGCTCACCCGCGTGCGCTCGCGAGCCTCGCCAGCACTGTTTGGCTGTTTGCTTTGAGAGGGGAAAGATTTATTTTTTATTATTTTTCTATTTTCCCAAGTCAAAGAAGAGCGTGTAGCATTTGTTTTGGAAACAAAACCACTTCTAGAGAATTACGTGACCTCTGCAAACAGATCAGTACAAAACAGGTCGTGTGCTTTGGTCTCACTCTGAAGACTGAGATAGCTGTCTCCTTCTTCACTTTATGGTTTCATGGCCATTGCACTTAACAAGGACTCTTAAGAAACCTTTGAAGGAGTAGTATATTGTCAGCTTTACCAGTCCTACGGGACAGTCAAGATGCTTAGCAGCTTTCCCCTGGTCAGTGCCATGATCACAGGGCAGGGTTTGAATCTTTTATGGGGGTAGAATGCTCTCAGACAAATGGGTAGGGTGTTGGTGAATATTGGTAAGAGGTTGTTGTTCTGTTGAGGAACACTACAGAGCTGACTGTCTTCAACTTCCTTTGTTACAAACATCTTCTGGAAAAAATATTGCCTTCTGCCTCCTTCCTTCAGCACTAGGTGAGCTGGATGGAATTAGGTAGCACTGCTGTGACAAGGAGTGCTCTCCAGGCTCAGCGTGGTATGGGGATCCTTTGGCCAGCTTTAATACCTTCCTGCTCCATGAGCTGCCCTGCTCATGTTGTGCCAGGTCAGTAGGTATACATGCTATCTTGTTCTTGGCTGCTGAAATCATCTTTAATGAGTATGGAACTCAGTGTCGGATCTGGGGGAGCTTGGGAGCGACAGCATTGGCACCACAGGCACCTGTAAACAAATACACGAGTGTCGTCTTTGGCCGTGGGATTTCTGGCCATGCTCTTCCTTTAGGAGGCAATGAGATCATATTGACAGGACTGAGAATATAAATCCATGCAGGCTCTGCCCCAGGTTGTAGAAAACCTTGAGTGTGGTGCCCTGGGGCTTAGAACCCAGGCAGAAATTGGCACATTCCCTACGTGTGCTCATCTTTTGCCAGAGCTTCTGCTTTGCTTGATGTGTGACGGGCTGGGGAGTGGCTGGATATCAACCATTGCAGTTATTAAGTCTTATTTTCTGTATCAAACATACAAACAAAGGGAGTCTGGGATCATCCTGGAAACTCCCAAGTCATTCTACACCTAGGATTCCCAAAGCAAACCCTGCAGTTGTCACATTTGCTGTGCTTTTCCTCCTGCTTCCACACCTCCTGTGTTGCTTGGGTGTAACTTTACTACAGGGCCCAACCCTGAACCGGAGATCTGGATCAGCTTTCCAGCAATCCCATTCTCAGACTGATGGGGAAGGCTTGGTGAGTGCCTATGCCTTTATTGTTGTGCATTGGCTTCATGGTTTACAGGTAGATGTAATACACAGGAGGAAAAAAACCTTCACAATACACAGATTTATTACCACTACCTGCTCTGTAGGACAGATGGCTTATGGAAGAAGGTCTAAGCCCCTCGTGTTCATGAGCCACATTGGAAGCTCTCAGAGCTCCTAGCTGGGGATTCAGTGGGGTGAAATCTTGGGATGTGGACCTCAGTCAGCTGGTATACTTTTTACCCAGTAAAAGTGCAGGGTCCCAAGTCACTCTAAAAGATTATTTGTAGTCAAATGAAAATGCCTGAAATGAAAGGAAGGCTTTGAGTGTAGTCCAGTTTTGTCTGCACCTGCAGACTAAACCATCACCAGCTTCTTGGCCTGAAGTAGCTTTAGGCAGTATGTGCAGCTGCATTGGGAACACAGCACCTTTACAAGCCCACCCTGGCCTCTTGCTGCTGCTTTTTTTTTCCTTTTTTTCTTTTTTTTTTAGGTGGGGAGGAGGAATGAAAAAATGTAAACCCTGAGTGCCCTTTCTTTGCCAGAAGCTGTGCTCTGTAGGAGGGACTCTAGGCTCTGGCATCACTCTCTAGGCAATTTGAGCCAAAATAGTGGGCTCGTGATGTATGCTGCAGGTACTGGTACCGTTACTGGAATAGGTGAAAATGTTTGGGACCAGCTGCCCTGGTTGTGTGCTCCCCTGGAGATGCCCTTGGTCTGGTCCTCACTGCTGTGGTGTGGTTGATGTCTTCATCCTGACCGCTAAAGGGAGAAGTGAAGGCAGCAGCAGGCTGGCTTGCCTGAGGTCACCCAGGACGTCTGTCAGATGAGGTTCCCCGGATCTGAGGCTGATCCTAAGCTTCTGGGTTGCTTTTCTGGTAGTACTACTCGCTTTCCATGTAGCCTTTGCGTCTGCTGGGTCAAATGCTGCTGCTTTTACATGGCAAGTCTGGTTGTACAGGGAAAGAGGTTTTTAATAAAACAAAAGCTCAGCAAACCCTGTCTCAATTGGACATGTCCAATGTGGCAGACCTGCAAAATAGCTCCTTAGTCAACTCCTTTCAGCTACTGCTTCTGCCTGACTGCTAGAGCTGAAGGCCAGGGACACTCATGAGTTCATCTGGGCTCAACTCCTGCACGGCACACTTCTCCCCAGCCACCCCCATGCCAAACCAACGGCCTTTTTTTTGGCCTTTCTGGTAAAGGATTTTAGCTCATCTTGAGTTGAAGACCTCAATAAATGAAGAATCCTCTCCTTTCTCTGAAGTTAATTAACTGCGGCAGCTAATTGTTGAACGAATTGTTTGAAACAGTTACAAATACACCAGAACTTCCCAGAATACAGCCAATTGCTTGAGCTCTGCTCTTGTGGGATTTATTTAGATATCACTAGGACACAGTTGTGTTTATTGCTGTTTAATTCAGAGGAGTCTGCTGCTGCCCCTCTTGCTCTCCAGCTCTCTCTAGTTGCCCCTCTCCGTATTTAAGGATGCACAGTGGCTGATTTATGACATTTACCAACTTGACCAAGGGCAAACTCCAGAGCTGTGAGTGCTTCATCTTTCCTCCTCATACATGGAGATAAATGTTGGGATGGATGGCAGCTGTCTGGCTGATGCATGGGTGAATCTGGCTTTGTATGTACACCTTGAGCTGAGAATATGTGCATGAATTTTTTACTCTTTGTGATAAACCTGGAAACACAGATTGTGTTGGAGGAAGAGGGCCTTTTGGTTTTAAATATTGATACCGATATAACAAGGCTGTGGCTGTGACAATCTGGGAGCCCTGAAGCATTAGCTCAGAGATTGTGCTCAATACCGTGGGGAATTCAATGTTGTGCAAAATAAAAGAAAGGGCTTTGCAAAGTGATAACATGCTTCAGATGCAGAAATAATGGATGGGGACCTCTTAGGCCCACAGGCTGTCGACTTGTGGGGCTGAAAATGGGAAAGATTCAGAGTGAGTCTTAGGAAGAGGCCCCTGACAGAATATTTTATTTACTTTGATTTGTGATGTAACTGCAAAGAAAGCAGCTGCCCAGAAACCCAGGCGCCTGTGGATTGATTGCTGTGGAGGAAGAGGTGAAGACCCTGCTCCTTGGAAATGCTGGAAGCATGGTGAGTTGGATGTGGTAGGTCGTCATCATCATCTCTAGAGCCTGAGTTCAGAGAGTACCGAGTAGTTCTGCTGTGTGGTTCTTCATCAGCTAATCAAGTTGAACAGTCATCCAGAAGGCATGAAAAGGGCTGAGAAACTTTTAAAAGTGACTTTCAGTGGTGTTCTCATCTCTCTGATCCTTTTAGGACTTGGAGCCACATGCAGAGTTAATACAGAGTCAGAACTCACTGGGTTTCTTGCATGTGCAGTTGCCCCTTTCCCAGCGAGGCACCCATCACGTGGCTGGTGAATAAACTCTTAACAGGGGCCCGCGGACCCCTGAGCTGGCTCCACGCAGAGTGTACCTGCCAGTTCTTGGAGGGCTTCCTAGCAAAGGCATGGCTTTGTGCAGGCTGAGCTGTGCTGCTTCCAAATCCGAGCTGGCTTTGTGCCTTGCTGTGCCTGGTCTAATAAGCTCTCTCCAAATGGGATTTGCTGGGTAGTGCCTGCTGAGGCACGCGGGCTGGCTGCGAACAGCGAGCAGAGGTCTGCTGCTTTGTCTGGGCATTGCAGCCCCCCTTCCTCCCCTGTTGCTGTGAAGATGAGGAGCTGACTGCAGGATATTTTCTGCATCTCAATGCCAGCTTTTACATTAGCTGGTTGTAATAAGTGTCATCTACAGCATAACCAGTAGTCGATGACTATTTAATTTTTGCAGGCTGTTCCAGCGTAGGGTATAGCTCTTGCTGGGAGAAATATTTAAAATACTGGGCAAGTAGTTGGTGTGGGATGCAGAGAACATCACAGCACAGCCCAGACTCATCTGGGTAAGGTGAAGCTGTCCAGGAGAGGACTCACCTTTTGTCCTGAGCCAGCATCTGATGTATCAAGTAGCAGCATGGGAGCACGTTGTCATGAGTTAGTGTGCATACCAGTTGCATACACTACCCTGTAGAGTTGGAGCACCTTAGCATGTTTAGCTGGTAAAAGGAAAAGCAAGCTTATGAAACTTTAGGATAATTATCTTGATGTAAAAAAGCAAGCCACACCAAGAGGCTGCAGGGGAGGGGGTTGGCAACCAGGTCTTTTAAGTCAACTGAAGTTTCATTTAAAGTGGAAAGAGTAAATGAGGGGAAGTGATTTTTTTTCTCTACCAAATCCTTTATTTACACATAAAAGCTTTTCCTGGCTACTTGGAAAAGATACTGTTAGCAAAGTGATCCTGTGCATGAGACTTCTTTCAGGCTGAGGCCCCACTGCAGCCTCAGCCAGAAGATCTGGCCAGTGGCTGTTGTGTTCCCACTATTCCTCTCACATCCATGCTCGTTAGATCTTTTTGCTGAGCTATTTCGGTGCACTTAGCTGGAACCGGCCTGACTGCCAGCGTCGCATGCTAAAACAGCTCTGCAACAGCTGAGTGCTGGAGCCAGTGACGGGGAAGAGGTGGATGTGGTTTAAAACTGTGAAGGAACTTCAGTCTTGAAGATCTTCATCTTTCCCAAATGAGCTTGTTTTCCTGAGGCAGGGAAGGTACACTGATGAAAGATCATTTTACACTTGAACTTTCATCTTTCCACTTGAACAGTGCTAGAGACAAGGTCCTGGGTTAGACACCACCATCCTGGACAATGGATGACTCCTATTCTGAAAGCTGCTCTACATGCACATACATTAAGGTGACTATTAGGATAAAATCATCATTTGTTGCATAGAGTTGCAAGAAAAAATATTTCATGGCCCAGGAGGACATCACTGCAGTCACATACGTGCAACTGCTGGTGCCCATGGTCTTTGCAGTCATAGCTCACTCAAACCTACGACGCTGTGATACCATTTTCTTCAGCTCTTTAATTAAACAGAGGCTTGAATTTCATATCTTTCTTTCCACACTTCTTCAAAGCTCTTATGTTCACTCCCCTTTCCCCCACATAGCTTTCCCTGGTAGATTATAGCCTACTGGAAAACATAGAGCACATTGTGAAGCCCAAAGCAAAAGCTGACTCGGCAATCCTTCCTATTTAGGCTGCCGCTGTTCATGGAACAGGAGGTTAGCCTTAAAATACTTCTGCCAAAAAATACTGCTGCTGGGACAGAACTGGTGCCCATTTTATTAGCTGTTGCTAACTTATTTTTTTAAAGAATGTAGTCTACTAGTGCCTTAACACTCTGGGAAAGCAAATAATTCTGATTTTTCTATAAGAAGCATTTGGCATCTCTTCTCCAAACTTCAGGAGAATCATAGAATCCTTAAGGTTGGAAAAGACCTCCAAGATCATCCAGTCCAACCATCAACTCATCACCACCATGCCCACTAAACTGTATCCCTGAGTGCTACATCTACACGTTTCTTGAACACCTCCAGGGATGGTGACTCCACCACTTCCCTGGGCAGCCTGTTCCAATATCCAACCACTCTTTTGGAGAAGGAATTTTTTGTAATATCCAACTTGAACTTCCCCTGGTGCAGCTTGAGGCCATTTCCTCTTGTCCTGTCCCTTGGTCCTTGGTTGAACAGACCCACCCCCACCTCTCTCCACCCTCCTTTCAGGGACTTGGACAGAGCCAGAAGGTCTCCCCTCAGCCTCCTTTTCTCCAGGTTCAACAACCCCAGTTCCCTCAGCCGGGAACTCAGCACACTTGTGCTCCAGACCCTTCTCCAGCTCCGTTGCCCTTCTCTGGATAGAAAAGGCTCTGTCCTAGGCACAGCTTGTCTCACTACTAACAGTGGCCTCTGTCCTTGAGGGATTTCAGCGCATGCAGACTGAAGTCCTGGGAGTTGCTGTATGGAAGTGCATGGACCTTGCTTATAATCTGCATGCCAGCACAGGAGTATAACTGTGCAGGGTCAGGCCCACCTGTGGTCCTGTAGATTAGGTCTTTCTCTTCCCCGTGGGACTTGCTCCAGGTTGCACTCAGATCTACTAGATCTACTCAGATCTACAGCTGCCCACCAGCTTTCTGCTGGGGACTGTTTCAGCTCCTGGAAGCAGGATTGGTGCTGGAGCTGCCAAACCTAGTTCCCACTAGGAGCATCTCCCCTGCTCTGCCACACTCCGTGGAGCTCGAAGGATGTGGTGCTTCCTCTTTTGAGGAGAGGGGGCGTGGACATGGTGCTGGGTGAGCCCCTTTAGAGTGGGCATGGGGTAATACAGGAGTAAAAAGCCTTCCTTATCATTCCCACCATCCTTACTACCTGGAGCAGATCCGTTTGTGACCTTGGAGCGGATGAGTGTCCAGATCTGATCCATGGGCCCAAGTGTGATCTCACAAATGTGTGTGAAACTGGATGTGAACGTGGCAGCAATGCAGGACTAGCCAGTGTAGTGAGATGCTGCTATAAAGAGAAAAGTGAGTATCATCAAGTTCCTGTGTTCTCCATCAAGCAGTCAGTGACAACTTGGGGTGATGTTCCAGGGAGAAAGCGGGTTTTGAGGAGGGAGCTGGCCAGAGAGCAATGCTTTGCATGACAATGGTGGGAACTGTGGGTGTCTGTCATTCCCGGAAATACACTCAAGTGCCCTTTTTCCACTGGGGAATTAAGAAGTTATGCAGACTCGGCCTAGTTTCATTAATGGATTTAAAACAGGTTTTGGCAGAAGGCAGCCAAACACATCAGGAATGGAACAGAAAATATTCTTCCCATGTCCAAGAGCCTGGAAATTGCCTCTCACACCATCTAAAGCAAGTGACAAATGCTGTTCTTGTTGTAATCTGAAATCTTTCTCTTTTCTTTCTCCCTCACACCCATCGTGCACATGAGTGCATAGGCTATTTATTAGCAAATTTAACACCACAGGCACAGAACTATCGTGGAGTCACCCTAGGACTCCTGCACTGGAGGAGGAAAATGTTGCATTAAAAGGTACCAAAGCAGCTGAATTCAGTTTCTTGATTGCCTTGGCTACAACTCCAGGTACTTACTCATATTTTTTTCTTTTAACCCTTATTTCTTCTCCAGGCTGATCTGCGTTTTTGACAAGCGATTATTATCGCTGGAAGAGCTGACAGCTCTGGTAATCTCAAGTGCTGCAACAGTCCTGATGCTAGTTGTAATGCACACAGGTTGTCTTTGAATATTTGGAAAGAAAAGCTGTAGAAAACTTGCACAATACAAAGCTTTTCTATGCTGGTGTGAGCAGGAACGCTGAGCGCTGCTCTGTCAGGGCAGGACCTACCCTGGTCCCAGAGCACTCTTAAGATCAGAGGGTGTCTTGGACCCCAATAGGGAGCAGTTCTAGTCATGAAATCTGGAGCAAAGCGAGGCCAGTGACAACTAGGCAGCTCCTTCTGTAGGTGTTTTCAGCATTTCTCTGGCTCTGTCTTCAGTGCTGTTCTCCAACCCTCCACATTTGGGCTGAGTACCTTTCTTAGCTCGTCCTTCTCTCCCACCTGGGCTTCCCCAGTGCCAGTGTGGCACCGTACATCAGTGACCCACTTTATGGGTTTGGTTTTCACAGCAGGTCCCTCTGACAAAATTAATCTCATTTAGTGGATAGTCTATGTCTTGTCTGAGTCCAAAGGAGGAGCTCATCAGCGTCAGACCCAAACCCAGACTGTCAGTGTGCGAATACCTTCCTCCTATGCTGAAAGACTGGAGGGACACTCAGACAGTTGCTCAGGTTATCTCACTTAAGCCCAGTTATCCCAGTAAGCTGGGATAACTCTCCTGCACAGGCTGCTGTGGTACTTTGAGACCTGTCGATGGGAAGAATATTCCACCATGATGGACAGTGGGAGTCCAGGTGGAAAGCCCCACGTACAAGGTTTGAACAACTAGTGAATACTAGGATGAAAAAAATGAATTTCATAAAACTTCATATTTTAACACCTTAATATTTGATAGAGACAAAGTTCTTTGTGGTTGTAGTTGCAATTTGTCGAGGTTCTACCTCTTGCAACAGGGGTCACTACTCCCATACAGTGCTAGAGCTAGTTTATCTTATTTTTCCTAAGCTGCGAAAGTTGTTTTTCTAACGTGCTGCGACTCTGCTGGCTTCCTCACCCTCAGACTCCATCTGGACACTTCAAAATAGTAGGAGGAAGAGGGCAGAGAAAGAACAAAGGCTCGTAATACGAATGGAAGGAAACTAGGGAAATTTGGGAGGAAATGGACAGTGAGAAATACAAAAAGATCCAGCTGCGCTGAATGCACGGGGCGTGAGTGCACGGGGATGCTTTCTGCTTGGTATTCAGAGCTCAAGACCTGCACTGTGGAGCTGAACTTTCCTTTGAGTCAGTGACCTATTCAGACACCTAACAATGTCCATTATGTACAGTCAGCTTGTTTATACCCAGGGCTGGGCTTTCTTACCTTTTTTTCACGTACAGTAAAACAATATCCTGCTTACAAAGTGGCCAGGCCAAGCTAGATTTTGCTGTGTGAGTGCTTGACCATCAACTTTCCGCAAGCATCTCGTTACTTAAAGATTTAAGAACCCAAACTATGCTGATGAGATGCTCAAGGAGAACATCTGGTGATGAAAACACTGTTCTTGGTTGACTGATAGCAAATGTCTCTTTTCTTTGAAGGATGGTGCGGGGGAAAAAATGAGGTAGCAAGAGGTGGGTCTCTGTCTGGAGTTGTAGTGATTAAACTGGCAGCCTGAAGAGGCGAGTCCAGAGCAGCACTGAGGCTCGGTGACCGTGTGGGACCAGCCTGCCAACGATGCTCATGCATCACTGTGGGGCAAGAGCAGTGGAGAGGTAAGACCAGGGGAACTTCTTTGCTGTGGAAAGGCAAGTGGTGCTGCTGCAGCCCGTGTCCTTGCTGCAGAACAGGTGGGGCTGTCGGCCCATGTGAGAGCTCTGCTTAGATTTGTTCTACAGCTGCAGAGAAACCAGCTGGCCCAGGTCTAACATACGAGGAGATCCCCCGAGAGGCTTTGTACGCTCTCTGCGGAGTTCAGGGCAGCAGTTGCTGAAGTCCCTAAGTGTGCTAAGATATCCTCTGTGACCTTGGGCAGCCCAGGGTTTTATCTCTGTTACTTGGAAACAGCTCCCACCTCCACTACAAAATACAATGGGAGTTGTCGTCACATCACGTGGTGGTTTTGATTAACGTGAGAGCCAAAGCACAGCTTTTTCAGTTAGAAAGAATCTGGTACGGTATGACTTGACCTCAGGCTGTAGTTTTCTGTGTGAGGACCTCATTCTTAGTTGAGGGAGGTGCTCTTTAACCCAGCCCACCGAGAAGCAACTGTAAGCAGTGATTGAAAGAGCTGGAGCTAGAAATAAGGTCTGTGTTTCGTGGTGAGAGTAATTTGGGCGCTGGAGCAAGTCTGTGCAGGCGATGGTGCTCCCTCCTCTGATTTAAAGACAGAAAGCATTTTGGCAACTTGCTTGTTCCATCTTACGCCCTTGTTTAACCACCACTCATTCAGTTAGAGCCACTTAGCAGCTTTTAAGATGTTTCTTTAGGGAGCAAAAATGAATTCTCTGCATTCAGGGAAACATCTGTCATCGTTCGGAGCAGAAACTATAGTTAATGTGGTCCCTGGAGCGTGTGGGAGAGCTCCAGTTCCTCACTGCCGCTGTGCAGTCCCTTCTCAGGGAAGGGAGCTGGCTGTGAAAGGTGGAGAAGGTGGTTTAGCACTGATGCCCTACATCTAGAGAAATCAAACGGTGCTTCTTTGAAGCCTTGAATGCCTGCACAGCACGTGACACACGAGGAGTGTTTTTATTCATGTTTGTGCTCAGGAAATGGTGTTGCTTTGTAAGCTGAGCCCTTTGCAAGTGTCTTATGTTTTGGCACCCCGAAAGCTGGGCTTTAGCAGGTATTTCTGGGAGATGTCAGCCTGAGCTGTATTTTCCTGACTTGGATCCTTGCAGTAAGAACTGAGGAATGGAGCATTTAAATTAAAAAAAAAAAAAAAAAAAGCTACAGTGCAGCTAGATAATGTCAATCTTGTCATTGCTTTTAATATTCATTGCTAGGCACAGCGATCAAACTTTGTCAGCTTTAAGTTAAGCAACGCTTAGTCCTAGTCAGCTTCTGTCTGTGTACATGAAAGGGATGACTGAGCCCACAGCTGCTAAAAGCATCTCTCAATTACTTATATTTCACTAGGTATTTAAAGATTAGGTCAGGGCATAGAGGATGAAAGGGGTTTTTTCTTTATCTTTTAATAAGAAACTTGTATTTGCAGATATGAAAAAGACCAAAGACTGAAGCATCTAACATGCTCCTCTTTTCCCTGCTGCTTCATTCAAGTAGGGTGGGGGTAGGGGAGCATGTGGAGATCCTATAGGGAATAAAACCATGTCCCTCCTCGGCTGCTGCTTACCACAGCCCTGCCCTGCTTCCCAAAATTGATGGGTAAGGATGTGCTGTGTTGGAGTTCTCATGACATAGCATTGCTTGCAATGCAGGAGACCGAGCAATGCACGTGGGAATTAAATATATGGGGCTCTGTCTGCTTTAAACACGAACAACAAAGGGGAGGATGATCTCTTCTCTGTGCCTGTCACGCGAGAAGCTTTGAAAGATTCCTGTAGTCGCTTGCTTTGGCTGTCTCCACTATCAAACCCTTCTTGGGGAAAAGATGTCTTCATTAGCTGTGTGGTGCTCCAGCCCTTCAATCAAAAAATAACCATCCCTGAGTTCTCCAGAAAATTATCTGGCAAAATCAAGGAGGATCAGATTAACATTGTCCTAAAAAAAAAAAATAAAGAAGCAGGGGAGAATAGTTTGGAGAAGGGCTTCCAGCTGTTTGTATTTTAAAATGTGGGAAAGCAGGGAACAGCATGAATCCCACTGTAAAACAAACCCAGCAGCTTTCATGTCCCCTTTAAAGCAGACACATGTGGCAGGAGCAAAGATGCTCCCCTTGCTGTAGCTGCGCGATCACAGGAACGAGCAGCGTGCAGACTGCGTTCGCACCAGCGTGTGCCCAGGAGAAGGGTGTGAATGGTTCCCACACAACCTTCTCAAGAGCAGCCTCAAAGTTGACATCCCGCTCATCTTTACGCCGGCAGGTTGAGACAAGTGATGGAGTTGCTTCAAGGGAGTTTGCTGGTGAGCTGGTTGTCCATGGCATAACAGACTGTGCTGATGGCTTGGGCTGCTTGCTTTGTTAATTAATAGCTGAACTGGATGTAGAAAGCTCTGACTGATCAGTAGAGTTGGGGGTGTGGGGGGAAGCTGGGCATGCCAGATCCAGCACCCTCTGTATCACCAGAGGCACGTGGTGCGGGTGAGGAGGGCGTGAGCCTGAGCTAAGGCAGTGTGTCTGCGGGGCGGAGGGTGACTGGAGTGCCAAGCAGCCCAGGGGACAGCGCTGCTTTGGGGACACGGGATGAATCTCTGCATCCCGCTGCTGCCATGCTCCAAGCCAGCTTGGGTTTTCCACATGGCTCTGGGTGCAGCCACCCCGTGAGGGGTGAAGGATTTGGGGAAACCCTGCAGCTAAAAGTGCCCTTTGTTTGTCTGATTTCTCATTTGGATTATACACTACCCGTGTGTGCAGCTGGGCTGAGGAAGCCTGGCTGTGCTGTGGAAGTGCTGGTAGCTCAGCTGCGTGCCTACTCCACACCAGGGACTTTCATTGCTGTGCCTTGATTCCGTTGCTTTATTTATTTATTTTTTTAACTTATCCAGTTTTAACGGGCTCAGGGGCCTGAAGGCAAGAAGTGCAAGGTGAAGAGGAGGTGATCCTGGTAGCCAGGTGTAGCTAGGAGCCAGTACACCTCACCTCTCCTTAGCTCTCCCTCAGAGTTTGCTGTGAGACTTCATCTCCCCATATGGCTGTTCTCTCCCCCAGGTCCCAGGCTGGGCCTCATTCACCCCCGTGGAGGGCTGAGGGGTTGTGTCTGTCCTCCTCTGAAGTGCAGCATTGTTCCTGGTGATGGTTTAACCCTGAGAGTTAATACCTCTGGGTCACCTTTCCTGGTATAAGCCAGCATCACCTCTACCTTTGGTTCCTCTGCTCCTGTATTTGTGCCCCAGCAGTCCTTTGCTCCTCTTGAGTCTGAAAGAAGCACTTGGTGCTTCACACCTTCATCTCCAACAAATGTGCAAGGTCAGGAAGCCAGCAGGGAAATTCTGCCTCAAACTCCTAAAGCAGAGGAACCAGGTAAAATAAACACTTGCCTTCTGAAGTGGTTACTTGGGATTGTTCCAACGCGGTCTTTTCCATCTGCTCTGTTCTCCACAGAGTTGAACGTGGCAGGGTCTGCTCAGGTAAGCATCACCCCACCTGGGAGATGTTTCTGTAGGGTTTTGCTATCAGGGAGAAGAAAACTGAAAGGGTTTTTTGTTCATAACATAAGAATCCTGCTTCTAAGCTGTGCCCTTAGGCATATATTTAAATGGCAAGAGCTGTCAGTTTTTCTTCTGTCAGAATTTATCCTTCTTGTAGCCACATTCAAGCGAGGGTGTATTGTGCAAAACGATTGTCTCTAGTGGCAGCTTCACTCCTCAGCCTTCTGCCATTCAGAATTGGCCTTGTGTAGCTCTGCTGCTGAGAAAGAGCATTCAGGCAGCCTTGCTTTGCTTTTGTTACCTCTGTGCAGAGCCAGCGTAGCAGTCGTAAGAGAAGAAAGTAAGCTTCGATTTCTCCTTGCACATTGTCACCAGCCTGGCTATCAGCCTTTGGACATCTTTGTGTTCTCCTGCTCTTCAAGGCAGGAGAGTAAATCAGAGTCCTCAGGGTAGGTTTCAACCTGGAGAAATGTTTGTGGTAACCCCAAGTTGACATGCAGACCCTTTCATATTGCCTCTCTGCTGTGCCCATCAGTTGTCTGCGTTGCCTCACAGGAGTGTTTTTCTGAAATCTCTGGGGTTTCTGTTCTGTCAATACTACTGTGCTGGTATTGACATCTTCATACCCTGCTCTGCTGTTTCTCAGAGGATTGAACTAGTGACCCTGTTTTTCTGCAGCATGACACAGTGCTGGGATCAGTTTTGGACCCCTGACTCCAAGAAGGACATGGAGGTGCTGGAGCGTGTCCAGAGAAGGGCAACGGAGCTGGGGAAGGGTCTGGAGCACAAGTGTGCTGAGTTCCCTTGTGGCTGAGGGAACTGGGGTTGTTGAGCCTGGAGAAAAGGAGGCTGAGGGGAGACCTTCTGGCTCTGTCCATGTCCCTGAAAGGAGGGTGGAGAGAGGTGGGGGTGGGTCTGTTCAACCAAGGACCAAGGGACAGGACAAGAGGAAATGGCCTCAAGTTGCACCAAGGGCAGTTGAGATTGGATGTGAGGAAGAATTTCTTTGCTGAAAGGGTTCTGAGGCATTGGAAGGGGTTGCCCAGGGCAGTGGTGGAGTCCCCATCCCTGGAGGGATTGAAGAGTGGTGTAGACATAGTGCTGAGGGACATGGGTTAGTCGGGGACTTGTCAGTGTTGGGTTCATGGTTGGACTCGATGATCTTAAAGGGCTTTTCCAATCCAGGCAATGCTGGGATCCTGTGACATTGCAATGCACCTCCTCCAGCACAGGGGATTTGAGAGGGTCATTTGCATGGTCCATGGTCACAACATGGTCATTCAGAGCCCATGGACAGTTTAAGCCTTTAGTCTCCCTGCTGAAACTCTTAGAAAAGGGGCTCAGTGAAGAGCACTGATTTGATGGCATAAACCTTTCCATCAGACTCTCCGGGCTGGGTTGTGGACAACAGCTCTCCTCTGCCCTTAACCAGCTGGCACAAACCTCTCGTTGCAAATCCTGACTCATCCAGTGTTGTATTTGCCTGACTGTGGGAGGGGGCAATGCTGGCATTGAATGAACTGGTAAATCTTAAAATATTTAGCAACGTTTCCTCCCAATGCTCAAGTCCTGGGGGAAAGCGATCGGGTGAGAACCTCAGCCTTCAAGCAAGGAAAAGGCAGTTTCTGCCTCTGATGGAAGGAAAGGACAGCCACGCTGGCTGGCGAGACCTGAGCCTTAGAAACGAGGAGGCAAATGAATCCTGTTTCTGATTTTCTTATTTTTCTGCAATCTCTAGCTTTTATGCTAACCTCAGCTGGAGGGGGCGTGGGGGCTGACTCATGGCTTTTGAACACTGGGGTTGGCGGCTCTTGAGAAGATCTCCCATGTGCTCTTGGTTACCCTGACGTCCATGTGCTTATGAAATTTGGGCGTGTGCTCTGGTTCGCAGCGCTGCTTGTCACCAACATGTGGCTGGATGTAGGTGGCCTGCCCTCCTCTGTCATTTGGCTGCTGCTAATGCATCGACACGATGCAAATCTGCTTTTAGTCAGCCCCTTCCTTTTCCCAGCTGCACGACAGTTCGTGTGGGGTTTAGGTATTGGGATCCTGTCGGAGGATTTTCACCCTGGTTTAACTACATGCTCAGAGATGAGGCTTTGCATTGGAAAAGTTGCATTTTTTCTTTTGGCTTCTGAGTCCATCCTGTCCCTCTCTAGTCTGAAAAAATAAAATTACTTATTATTGCTTATATTTTCAGGTGAAAACGCTGAATTTCGGGTCCAAACTGACAAATTTTGGGTAAAAGTGAGCAAATTTGGGTTCAAAACGATGGATTTTGGTTTCAAAACGATGAATTTTGGGTAAAAAATGATGAATTTCAGCTTAAAAATGATGAATTTCGGGTCCAAACTGACGAATTTTGGGTAAACGTGAGCAAATTTGGGGTCAAACCGAGCGCGTTTTGAGGAGGGGGGTCTCTCATATCCCCTTTTATTACTGTCTTTGTTGGGATAAAACTGCTGGGTGACTTTTACACCCATCTAAGTCTTGCCAGTTAACGATGGGCTGAAGAAGTGGATCAGCTGGCTTGATTTAATAGCTAAAGCTGATGGTGGGGCTTTTTTTTTTTTTCCCCTTTTTTTTTTTTCCCAGTGATCTTTAGCTCAGAAGAGCACATCTCTGCTAATTGACTATTAAACAAGATTGCTTGCTGAGGTGTGCTGTCTTGCCATTTCAATCCTTTAAGGAATAAGCCTCTGATCAGCTGCACATACGGCTCTTAAATATAATCTGCCTAATGACTGGAGGGCTTTGACCTTCTGGTATTAAGGCACCAATGTTTTGGGTTACAAACCAAACCTTTGGGGTGGGGGGCTGAGCAGGGGTGGGGTTTTTTTTTTCTGAAATGGTAATGTTCCAGACAACAAAGGCTGCTCTTTAATCTCAAAGAGAGACTTGGAAGCAGCACAGAGTCAGTCTAGAGATAAGTCTCTTTTAGTTTGAGATTTCTAGGGTTGCACGCATGTTACCGCACGCCTGGACCACCAGTTAGACACCTACCTGGCCACAGACCCTTTGTCCCAGTTGCTGTGCATGCAAATAATGTGTGTTTGCGTGTGTGTTTACCCAGTTTGGAAAAAAAAAATCTGAGCCCTGCGGGATTCTCGCTTCCTTTTGTGTTATGAAACTGCATAAAAATTAGAGTGAGAGCCAGCTGAAGCCAGGCTGGCTGCCTGCTTTGCAGAGCCACTGCAGGCTCCGGGAGGGTTTGGGGTGTTTGAGGAAGGATGGCTCGTCCTGTTGCTTAGCGTGGATTCCCACTGCCATTTGAAAGAGCTCTGCTGACAGAATCCAGAGGGAATCCCAAGCCAGGCCTGAAAGATAGCAGCAGCTTGGGGTTGGAGTCAGAAAGAGCTGGGCGAAAGGAGGGGCTGGCTGTGAGCAGAGGCAGACTTGCTCTTTCCTTTTTAAAACCTGCTCTGTTTTGTTCAGCTAGGA
Organism: Antrostomus carolinensis; assembly: GCF_000700745.2. Taxonomy (NCBI): domain Eukaryota; kingdom Metazoa; phylum Chordata; class Aves; order Caprimulgiformes; family Caprimulgidae; genus Antrostomus; species Antrostomus carolinensis. The sequence continues at coordinate 20,965 of NW_010322259.1, forward strand.
CAGCCCCTGGCACAAGCAGGGATGCAGGGGAGGAATGCTCCTTGTCCTGGGAGGCTCAGGGGACCCTCCCTGGGGCGTGGAGAGGGCACAGATTATTTGGATGCTTTCCCATCCTGTTCTCCTCCACCCCAGTTGCTTGATATACATCATCCTAAGCTTTAATATCACGTAGTGATTGATGCAGCAGGCTTGAAATGGGAAGGAGGACAAGACTCAATGCTTGCCCTGCTGCTTTAGAGTAAATGCTGCAGGAGCAGTTGGTGTTTCATTGCTGATATTAAACCTGGATATGGGGAGAGAAGGGAAGTGTTGAAGGCCAGGCTGGATGAGGCTTTGAGCAACATGGTCTAGTGGAAGGTGTCCCTGCTGATGGCAGGGGGATTGGAACTAGATGATCTTTAAGGTCCCTTCCAATCCAAACCATTCTATGATAATACAGAGCACCTGCCTCTGACAAATGCCCAGGCCACTAGAGACCCCGCAGTGACTTTGTAAATCACAAGCAGTTTTTCAGCCTTCCCAGAAATGTGCACTTCTAAATGCTAACCATGAAATGGCCTAAATTACCGGTTCATCTATCAATTGAGGTAGGTTTAGAATAGCCATTGGAGAACAGTGGTTAGTACACAGGATCTAGTTCAGTGCTCTCCCTCTCTTGTTACTCTGACCTGACAAATAATGCAGCCTCTTGGTTGCGTTCCCCTAAAATATATTGTAGGAAGGTGGTTTAAATGGGATCTTTCTGACCTATCATGCAGCTTCTATCTCTAGGAGAGAGTGCTGCTGCGGGCAGCAACGCTGCAAACAAAGTAAGTGATGAAGAGAGCCTCAAAATCCAGCCTGCCTCTCTCCCCTGCCTCTCTCCCCTGCCTCTCTCCCCTGCCTTTCTCTTCCTTTCTTGCTCCAGACACTTGTAATCAGAGTATATCAAAGATTTGTTGTATTTGTCATAATAAACCCTCAAAGCAAGGACCAGCCATGGAGCAGTATATTCCTGTTGTAACCTGAAGTGAAAGTAAAGCTGCTCCGTGCTGCTCATCCCACTGAGATGAGTCAAGTTGCCACCTCTGAGGTGACATTACAGGATGTCTGTCTGCAGACTTTGGCCTTTTATTTGGGAGGGGAGAGGAGGGAGGTGGTTTCCTTTGCATCAGCAAGGGCAAAATAGGCTTTTAATAAAGCTCAAATTCTGAAGCTGCTGTCTAAGTTAAAAAAAGAAGTACTGGCACTCTGTCCTCCTGGAGATGAGCCTTTTCCAGCTCCCTGCCATGACCCAGGGATGTGAGCCATCCCTTCTGGTCTCTTCTCCTTTGTGCTGTTTTCCTGGATGGGAATAATGGGAGAATTTCTTCCTTTGGCAAAGCTTTACCCTGCTTGGGCTTTTCTGCACATGGAGGTGGTTTGGGTTGGGAATGGAAGGAAAAGAGCCTCAGAAGGAGAAGTGCTGTAGCAGAGACATCCTGGAGGGCACTGTCACTTTTTATTGGGTATAAATCAACGCCTCAAATCTCTGATTATAGACCCTGACGAGAACTAGAAATTCAGAAGCCAAAAGATAAAGAAAAGGAGGAACAACTTTGTATATGATACAGGAAAGCTTTCCACCAAGGTGCACGTGGGGATCAGCTGAGTGCTGCTAGAGCTCTGGGAACAGGCCCACTGAAACGCCAGATTACAGCCCAGAGACGGACAAGAACACTTCATCCAAATATTACTGTGATTGAGGCAGATAAGGGAATTTTTCTCTTCCTGCAGGAAGTTTCCTGTTTCATGCTGGTCTCCTGGGATGTTCAGCATGACCTCCTTGCTATTTGCAGAGCCCGGTCCTGGTGCTGGAGAGCCCTGTAGTGTGGTTTGTAGTCAGGAGAGTGGCTGGTCCAGCTTCCTGAGGAGCACAGGCTGGTTTAGGTGGACTTCAGTCAAGTGAAGTGTTATCCCTGCTTTTCCCCTGCTATCCCTACCTCCCTCCTCCCTTCACGTGTGTTTTTCTCCCCCTTTTGCTAACACAAGCCTCTGAAATGCATCAGAATTGTTTGCAGGCAGATTCTTCACTGCAAACCATCAAATGTTTTGTAGCAGCTTGAAGCATCTGGCTGGACAGGAGAGGGCTCTGATACATTTAGCATCATTGAGGGTATCCCCAGGCTCCTGGGCAGAGCGTGATAGCCTTGACCCTTGGTGGAGCTCTGATAGATGAAATCAAAGAAAAGGAGACGTTGTGATATGGGTGAGACTCAATCTCATCTCTCTCTTGCCAAGGAATCTTCTCCAGGAAGTGGGAGCAGGCAGGGTGGTGGAGACCCTGTCTCTAGGAGTGTGGGTTGTTGGGTATGCATGCTGTGAAGGTTTTCACTAGTCCTCAACTGGGAGAGTCAGCAAGAAACTGGAGCAGGGCGAACAGAATCTAAAGCAAAGAGACAGAAACTTTCACCAGGAGATCTCATTTGTAATTAAAAAAAAACCCACCAAAAAAACCAACACAACCAAAACAAACAACCAAACAAAACCAACCAGAGGGGTGACAAGGTTTAGGGGATTGCTCAGCAGGTCAGGTCAAAGGGAATTTAGCTGTCCTGGGGCAAATCACAGAAACAGCTGAAAATTGGGCTGGGCAGGGCATGGAAAAGGAGCATAGCCAAGAAAAGTGTTGAATTGCCATGGCAAGGTGCAAAGGGCGGGGATTTTGTAGGTTTGTTGCTTGAAGGTCAGAAGTGGCTGCTTGGGTGCGCAGTTTGAGCTGCTGCCTTCACTGGGGTCATGGCATTTCCCTGAGAGCGCTTGTGGTTGAACCTAAGCCTGCATTTTTGAAAGAGGCATCCACTTGCAATGGAAAGACTTACAATTTGGGATCCACCACATCCTTTGGGAAGCTGTTCCCATGGTTAATGCGTTTACCACGTAACTGTTACAGTTCCCTGAAGGAGTTTGAATCCTCAGCTGGCAGCCTGCCTGCCCTGCTCAGCGCTGCTCTCAGCCTCCTGAGACAAAAGTCTTGCTATGAAGGGACTCAGTGACCCGCTGGGGGTCATGCAGGCTGTCTGGGAGAGTTGGGGACCTGAATCTGCTCCCTCCAACCAAGAGTACGGCAGTGAGTTGAGTGAAGCATTTGTCTGTTCATTGAGCAGCAGCCTGCTGGTCTTGTCTCCTCTCCAGATGATGTATGCCGTGCTGTTTGCCCTCAGCAGCTGGTGGGTCACGCAGGATTTGAGAAACAGCTCTGGCATCGTACCCAGCAGAGGCTGTGGGACGCTCACCAGCGAATTCCAGAGGTGATGTGTCATGAAAACCCTGGCCTTGCCACCCAACTCTGCACGGGGCTGCTGGAGGTAGTGGGAGCTCTGCTGGGTTGTGGTCCCCACGTTCAGCGTGAGCTGTGGCTCGAGTAGGTAGATGTTAGCTGCAGAATCTGTTTGGGAGCCTCCCACTTTGCGTGGGTGGAAGGGAAGCCTTGCTCATACCCCGCTGCCTGCCTCCAGCTGGAAGGTGACAACTGAGCTTGTGGCTTGGAGAAGTCAGCTGTTTCCATCTTCTTCCTCCGGGGATTTGAAATCTATTCCCAGTGAGGTGGGTCCCTGGGAATAGGAAGGGCAGCTCTTCTAAGTGGCTGCTGCCAAAGCTGGAAGGTGCTCGAAAGTAGCCTTGCCAGCCTCAGGCATTCAAAACACTTCAAGCCTTGGAAAGAAAACCACGGATAATCTTAGTTTCTACTCTTAGATGCACTTTGGGCTCTGCTCTGTCCTCTGGTTCGTTACTGAGCTTTTTCTGCAGCCACCAGCCTTGGAAAGTTGTAGTTGAGAAGAAAAGCGTGTCCTTTCATCACTTTTTATTGCCTGCTTTCTCGTGGGCTGGACTTTAGGTTTCATATGGCAAACATCTTTAAAGCTTTCAGGGTATTTCCCTCCTTTCCTTACCCCCTCTTTGATCTGTATCATTTGACCAGCTCTTAATCTGTAATGGAACAGTTTCATGGAAGGGAAGGTAATTGTGATGGATACTCCAGTGATATTACCCTTCCCAGAAGCAATTAAATGTGATCAAACCCTCATTCTTGTTTTATGGCTGCTTGTAGCAGTGCCCAAATATTTATCGTCCCCTATGGTCCCACGTGCTGCCAGGCCAGGCTTTCCACTGGAAGATCATATATTATATTCATGCTATTTATTAACTTGTGTCACACTGCAAAGCAACTGTTCCGCTGGGCTCTGGCTGGTCGCTGGCTGTAGCGATGGTTTGTGCTAGGGGAGCCCTGACGCTCCTCCACCCTGATTTAATTTCCTGGGAGCTCTCCCCTGCCCTGGGCTGCTGAGCTCTGCAAACATTTGCCAGTGGAAGGCAGTATGTTTGTTTTAATCAGAACTATTCTTATAGCTGTCAGATTAATTGCTGCGGGGAGGAAGGGGGGGTCTCTCCCTACTCCTATCCTGGCTTTGTCACCTCGTTTTGATCAAAGCCTGGCATTGATCTGATACAGTGGGACACTAATGGGGACGAAACGCCGGGGCTGTCTAGGAATGGCAGGGACTGTGCATTGCTGGGGGGACACACTGGAGGTTGTTTTCTCAAGGCTGGGGTGTTAGATCCTCCTTGCGTGGCACACCACACTGTCAAAAGCAACCTGGGAGTCACACCAGCTGCTCTGCCATCCACACTCATTCACTTTGAAATCCCTTTAGTGCTGGAACAATTCCATTAGCAATACTTCTGAGGCGTGAATTGGAGAGGTTTCTCTGCCGATTAAAACCAAGTCAACTCACCAGTCTGGAGGGCTCCTCATAACCAAGACATTCCCCACGTACCTCGGGGCTGCTCACAACTGAAATCCTGAACAAAAGATCTGCTGTTAGACAAAGGAAGAAGGAGTGAGCCTCTGAAGAGAGGAAGAATTTCTCCTCTGTTTGCCAGCAATTTTTTTCTAACTAGGTTGTTTTTTTTTTTTTTAAGGATTGGTCACCAATTAATCCGTGTCGTTCTGCAGACAAAGCTGTCAACATTTTTAAGGTTGCACAGGGAAATAACTGTAGTGCTATTGGTTCTAGCAGCTCTGAATGTTCTCAAACAAATGCCTTTTAAGATAAAAATGGTCTGTGCTTGGTCCCAGCCCAGAGTTGTGGTCGTTATTGTTTTGTTTGAAATAATCTCAACTGAACCTAGTGAAGTCAGTGAGAACTGCGAGTGTTTGAAAATCAAGTCACACTTATTTCCATGGCTAAATATGGGCGTAACACAGGGTGTTACTCTCAAATGCTCCAGCGTGTGACCCAAACTGTAGCTCAGAAAACACACTATACACCACAGCTACTGACTTGCAATACCTGCTGGCAGCTTTCAGGTCATCACTCTTAGTTGTGGGTACCAAAAGCATCGTGCCTTCTCACTTGCATGTTTTTGCTTTGGCCTGCTGTTGGGGTGTGAGGTGCCTCACAGCCGGGTAGGAGTGTAATCTTGCTGGCAACTCGGGGGGTTGTGTGTGTGCATTTCTGCTGATTTCTGTGCATTGGATGAGAAATGACGATAGCAGCAGCAGGGCACCTTCCTCACTACACACACGTACACAGTTACAGCTTTATAAAAGGCATTTCTTGCCACTTCTCAGTGGCAGCAGTAAGATACCAAATTAAATGTAGCCAACCACCTTGCCGTGGGGAAGGTATGCTGGTTCTGTGCTGGTGTAGCAAAATCCATCTGAAACTGGTGTGCTTATTATCCTAAAATGTTTCTAGAACTTCAGAGCAACATAAAATATATGTGAAGAGCATGCATAATATTTTTAAATGAAAAGAATTAATGTAAGCAGTGCTGTGCAGGTTCAAATTAGTCCACGTGGGAACAGTTTTGGTAGTTCCAGTGCCTGTACGTGGTCCTTTGGTGACAGCAGCAGCTCTGGTTTGTATTTCGTGGGTGCCCTGGGTGGAGGAGAGCTCACGTGAGGAGTTACTGGGAAGGGGCAACTCCGTCAGCGCTTGGCAGCAGCCACGATGCTGTGCTGAGTGGAGAGGGGTGTAGCTTTGGCTGCAGACCAAGCTCTGGGTTACAGGTCCTTACCCATCAGCCGAGCATCAGACAGGGCTGGTTAGCGCCGAGTTGGAATCGTTAACGTCTTCATCATATCAAAAGTCATTTGAATGCAACAGCTCTTTCAATTAAGCTCCTGTTGAGCTCCATACGCAGATATTGTAACGTAATTGCCTGGCCCACTGCAAATGCATTAGGAGAGTCTGCTCCTGAAACAGCCTCCGTCTGTGCTCGGGGCTGGAGCGGAGCCAGAGCGAGCCGCTGTCTCCACACAATGTCGTACTGATTAAGGAGGGCGTGAGATTTTGTTTTTGCTAAAATAGTTCTGCCAGTACAACCCAGAGGGCAGCTGCAGTTATACTGGTACAGAGGGGCCTTATGTCACTCTGAATGGTCCCTGGTGCTCGGGGCAGGCAGCGATGCTGCTGGGATCACCTTTATCCTGCAGTAACAGCCCGTGCGTGGCATGCGCTGCCCAGCTCCGCAAGCACAACTAGATTTTGTTGACAACCACCTCATAGCAACTGTGTCTCAGAGGCCCAAGGGAAATATTTTGCTTCCTCTAGCTGTTAGGAAGCAGGTTCTCCATGGCAGCAGTCCCTTCACAAAGGGTTGGGTCCTGCGCAGGAAACCCTGGTCCGTTCCCTAATGAGCCCTTCCTGAAAAAATTAAGGGGACCTGCAGCTCAGGGGCTCTGCCTGAGCCAGCCAGCTCCCCTTCTTGATGTGTCCTCCAAAACCTGTAAAATGAGACTCCAGCCCATGCTTCTCGACCAGGCCCTCCTGAGAGGTGCGTGCAGATGCTATGGGATGGGACCTGCTTGAGGAAAGGCCAGCTCTGCACCTGCGTTACTGCGGCTGCTCTCTGCTGTTCCTGAGCCCAGCATCCCATCTCTCCCCTGCTCAGAAAATTTGCCTCTTGGTGTACATGGAGACCCAACTCCGGTTTAATTCCTGGAATAACTGTATTCATGTGTGCAGTATTACTGTGTATTTACACCTGGCAGTCTGGGGAGATCAGAACAAGGTGGTACCATATCTGTGCTGTCCTGTTTTGGAGCAAGGCAGCCCTTAGGTTTGTTTTTCCATCCCTGTGCTTTGGAAAGGCTTATCAAGCGTGATTCATGACATGGAGATGAGCACAAAGTATTTGTATATCTCAGAGAACGTACCAGGAAAAAAGTCAGTAACTGGGATCTCCACTGGCACCCCGTGGTGTGATGCTCTGCAAAGCCCCTTCACCAACTCCTACATCCATTTTGCTGTTCACAAGCTGGTACCGTGAGGCTTTTTTCCTTCCTGAAGGTGAGGTGTGCTCTGCCAGAGCTGAGCAGCATTGCACAACTTGTCAAGTCCCACAGAAACTCGCTGCGTTGGATTAATAACAAATCCAGCAATAAAACAGGAGTTGAAATACCAGAGCGTTGCCCAAAAAAAAGCAGGATGTTGCTGCTGCTGGGAGGTGGGAGTAACGTGGGGTTTTTTTTCCCCTGTGACAAATCTCTGTTCCCCACTGGCTTTATTTAAACAGAAATACATCCAGCATTAACTGTGCCCGTGGCAAGCTCTGACACTGCCTGCAGCAGTCCTCACACGTGCACGTGGTCTGTCACATCTGCCCTTGCCTCTCCACGCTGATGGGAACGGTGTCATCTCAGCCAGGCTGCTGGCGTGCAGCGATCCACCTGCCCTGGCCTGGCACTGCCTTTTATCTCCTTCTGAAGCTCTTTTCTGTACAGAGCCCAGCTGTGGGCAGGAGAGCTGTCACTCTCACTTCTTTCGAGGTTACACCTTCTCTTCCGTGTGTGTCTGCCACGTTGCTTATTTTAATAATAGTTCTGCTTTGTTCTGTGATCCTCAATTACCTCCTCAGCTCAGTGGAGTTGGCGTCAAAGACTTCCTACAAGTGGAAAGAAGCTGTGAACATCAGTGTTCACGTAGGGGTCTTCACCACGAGGCTGTCCTAAGGTCTCAGGGAGTATGGGGTGACATCAAGAACCAGAAGGGACCCAAGTTTCAGCTTAGCTCTTCAGATTTTGCTAGCTTGCGTTGCAACAGCAGCGATGGCAAAGTACCTTGGGGTTAACTTGGGTTGGCAAGCCTGAACAAAAGCCTGAGAAGAGTTAACTCACGCTGTCAGCTCGAGTTAAAACCTGCATTTCCTTCTTCATTTAAGTACTGCAGGCCAACCCTGCTGCTGTCACAGCAGCCACCTTCTGCAGGGGTGATTGTACTCAGAGTGTTGTCACCGGGAGCTGCCAACTGCTCCTGTCAGCAAAGCCCTCCGTGCAGCAGGTACAGGTTTGCCCCAGTCTGTGGCAGGATCTCAGGAAGGGTCATTGCATTTTGCCAGGGCACTTGTGCCTTTGGATGTAACTTCTTGTGCCACCTGCTCTGTTGTGTCCCATGGCATCACCAAATGGGTTTTGTCCCCGTCGTGGCTGCTTTTCCACGGTGGTTTGGTGCAATGTCACTCTGCAGAGTGCAGGAAGCTTTGTGATCCACACCACGAAGATACAGGTTTATAACCCTGCCGTAAAAATCACTGCTACTCCCGGAGCACTTCAGGCAGGTTCTCTGGCTCAGTTTACATCTGCTTTAGGGTGTAAACGCTGAGTGTCTGCTACCAGCTCGGCAAGCGGAGCATGCGGACAGGCAGCACTATCTGAGTTGGCAGCGAGCTCTCAGCCTGCGCTGCCCTGGCCAGGAGGTGGGAGTCAGGCAGTGGACACTGCCATCCAAACAGGATCATCACCACCCTGCCAGCCCTCCAGCAGCATCCACCCTGCCTTTTATCTCCATTTCCTCCTCACTTGTTTTTTTTTTTTCCCCCCACCTGGGATGTAAATGTTTGCTTGGCATTGGAGAGGCTGTCTTGTTTGTTTTTTTAAATACCTGTTGTGACAGGCAGGGCTGAGAATGAGCTGGGCTGCTCTCTGAATCCATCTGCAGACCTGGGGGTGTTGGTCAACAGCAGCTGAATATGAGCCAGCAGAGTAACCAGGTGGCCAAGAAGGCCAAGGGCATCCTGGATCAGCACTAGTGTGGCCAGTAGGACCAGGGAGGTGATTGCTGGGCACTGGTGAGGCCACAGCTCGAGT
>NW_010322260.1:0-701 GCF_000700745.2 Antrostomus carolinensis
TCTCGACCTGTCTGGTGGTTTGGGGTTTTTTGGGGGGTTTGGGTGAGTTTTTTGGGGGTTTTTTTTGTTGTTTTGCCAATTTAAAACACATTTTTTTACAGTTTGTGCCACTGAGCGTGACTCTGAAATAAAAGAAAATTAAAAAAAATACCCCAACAAAATATAAGAAAAAGGTTTTTGCTTCTGCTAACAACTGAGAATAATGTGACGTGTCAGATATTTATTGATATATAGGCCCAAGCATTCATCAGATAATACTGATTATTATGACAACAATAATAATATAGAATTAATATCAATAATAGCAACAAGAATAATAATAATAATATAGAATTAATATCAATAGTAATACTACTCCTCCCCCCAAAAGCACACTCTATGCTATTTTCTGAACTTCTTTGGCAACTCAAGCTCAATGTTTAGATCTTCCCGACGTCTCTCTGTCACGTTAACGCCAAAACACAAGAGGAGCCCCACAAAGCGACGGCACTCGAGCAGGCACGGCTTTGTGTCACGTGGATATTAGAAGGGTTATTTTGTTGATAGCGTGTGTAGGTGGGAGAGGGAGGTATGGAAATAGCTGGTGAGATATGTTGGGTTGGCTCAGGAGACCAATTCCCACCAGGTGTAATGGTACGTGGATGTTTCTTGGTGCGGATGCAGCTGTAGCTATGGTGGGTGGGAGATGGAACGGCAGCCGG
>NW_010322261.1:0-15352 GCF_000700745.2 Antrostomus carolinensis
TATTCTATGATTCTATGATTCTATGTTTTTTCATATTCTGAAGCTCTCCCACTGTTTGAAACGGCTCTGTCTCAGATTCCAGATCTATGAGACAATGAGGGGTTATTACTGCTTTGAGCTTTCTGTTGCTGTATAATTTAAGTATTTGTCATAATATTTTAAACTTCCCAGTTAGCTGTGTATTTTCTGTGTATATATCCATGCCATGTTTTTTGATTGCTTTTTGAAAACACAAACATTTATGGTTTTTTTTCTATGTAGTTATCAAAATTTTAATTGCAGTTAAAAAAGAAGAAACATTTATTTCCAAACAGCTAATGTCTTCACCTGTGTGTTTTAAAACTATTTCCTTAGAAAAAAATGCCAGGCTACTACTGTTTACTTCCTCTGGCTTTAGCTTTGTTCATGGGCTTCAGCATTGCAGGAAAATATTTTTTTCACCTTTATCTTTTAGAGGCCTCCCATTCTTCATAACAGATTTTCTACAGTGCAGTTGATTCAAATCAGTTTTCCCCTGAAAAATCTCAATTTCCAAAAATTCAATACTTCAGTGATCAAACACTTAGAAATACTCAGTCTTTAGACAGTATGTTACCAGTGAAGAGAACAGTAACAGCTGTTCAGTCTTGAGTGTAATGCTGAGTAGCAATTAGTAAGATGACTGTATTTTTACTTACAACACCTAGCTGCTAATGCTTTATAAACATTGTTTGGTAACACCTTAGATGGAAGATGGAATAAGTTTAAAAATTATATTTATTTTATAATCAGGAGAATAAAGACATGAAATGAAGTAGGCTGCTATTTGGGTTGTTCTCTATTTCCTAAACACCATGCTTAGGCCGAGCTTTGAGGAACATGAAATTGATATTTAATGAGTATCTTGTTAAAAAATAATTCAGTTACCCATGTGCATGGCCATAAAATAATTACTTCAATTCCCTGCTGAAAACTTTTTGCAAAAAAATATAATATGATTGTAAATTTTGAAGTCACATGATTTTTGGACTGTTACAGTAATCTCCATTTTAAAAGATTGCTAATATGTCAGGTCAGACATATAGTTACATTTTAGGCTGAATGAAGAGTAGACTTCTGACACTGGATAACAGAAGAGATTTAGTTTTCTGTTACAAAGCATCTGGAAAATATTTAAAATGTTCTGGATTTCAAGTCCAGGCTCCAAATTCAAAACAGACTGTAGCAATAATGGATTTCTGGAAGAATTTTCTTCTTCGTAGTGCTAATATGGAATTTACCCCAGAAGGAGTGACATAATTTAAAATCAATCAGTTCTATATTTTCATTCAGAATTTGTTAATTAAGAACAGAGGTGAGCCACTTTCAGTCTCCTTCAAAAGTTAAGTTCTTCCATTTCAGTGTTCTAAAGCTACTATGCATTTCAGTTGCAGACAGTTTATCCGTTTGTTATTATTTATAGTAATTAACTATAGTACAGACTATTGCCTATACTCTATAAATTGTATAGTATAGACTATGGTCTATATTATCCCAAGACAATTTATCTAGAATATGACATCAACCCACCAATCCTTGTAAAATTTCTCTAAAACCATTCCCCCTGTCCCCGCAGCACTAGGAAGCATCTTAGGAGACTGGCACGCACAGCGAGGCAGCAGCAGTTGGGGCAGTTGCAGTAGCTACCACACTTCTCACCAACAGATCCTGCCAGAGATGCTGCTGCCACTTCAGACCAAGAGGAAACTGAATTTGGCTGAGACACTGGCTGAGCTGACAGAGAGAAATACCCTGGATAAAAGGGTTTTTTTCAAAATTGACACACTCTGTATTCTAAATATTTTATAAGACATTTGATCTAAATCTATAATAAACTAGATGGAAGATTAGATGGACGGCACGTTTCCTAAAACATTATAGAATTATGAAATCCAAAAGTTGTATATTGTCAATAATAAGAGCTAAATCCTTTCTTCCCACCTATTATTAACGTAAACATTGATGCTTTATTTAACTGTTTATTATTATATTCTGAACCCTTTAAACTTAGTGTCTTTCCAAAATTTCTCATGAAAATATTATTTACTAATAGTATTAATAGTACTAATATTTTTAGTGCATTCATTTCTTGTATAGATATTTATGGCTATAAATAAACATTTATGATTTAGACATTCTAATCCCTCTGTATCAGAGTAGTAATTAAAGGTTATATGCTTAAACATAAACTGAAGTGGGGGCAGCTAGAGGAAGGTGTGAGAAAAAACCCATAGATACTGCTTTCTGCCATTTTGTGATGAATTTAAAACAAAGCCTCCCTCCTATTTTCCAAAGCTGTCTCTCTATAGTATGAACCATTAAAATTATATTAAATATATTAAAATATATAATATGTGTAATAATGCATATTTAGTAAATACCCACTGCAGAAACTTTAACCTTTAAGGCTATTCTATTAATTTGTAATGAGTTAAGGAGCTGGTTCTTGTCTACATCCATTTTACAGATATTCTGTTGTAACTATATAGATTAATATAGTGGTCATCACAGTAAAAGTAAAATTTCTTTTTTTTTACCATCACTCTACATATCAGTGAAATGTTAAGAACGGTGAGGTAACAGTTGATATGTAGCTATGATAAATTATGCTTCAAATAACAAGAAATGTGATCTGAAAACAACAGGAAGGGCTGAAGGGAGAAAAAATTGCAACTATTGTATAAAATAAGTGTCACTGAAGCCATATTTTTAAATCTACAATTGCTCTGCTTTTCTAAGGGAGATAAGACAGCCTTAGATTCATTAGAAATTTAGCCACTGATCCAGGAGGGGTTCGCTCATGAATAGCCACATTCTACCTGGCATAGCATATGATCCTCTTCCCACATGAGAAGGGAGAAAACCAAAATGAAAAATGACCTTTCTTTTGATCACATTTATTTAAATAAAGAACTTTATGCACCACAACAAATGACACCAATTTAGTTAAGCAACAGACTCCCATAAAGTTTTAATTGCAGAGTTGATTTTGTGTTTATATCCATTAATATTCTAAATATATCACAGCATTTGGCCTCAATACAGACTGTAAAAATAAGAAAGGCCAAAAAGAGAGTATAGCTTAGCATCAGAATTACTGGGAGAAGAGAGGAGGGAAGAAAGTAAAATTATAGTATTCTAAACACTTTTTAAAAGGTTATCCCTTTCAATTAGAATTTTTCTATACAAAACATACTGGAGACTGTAACCAAGAAATCCTAAAAGTCCCAGGGAACAAAAATTAAATTTAAAAGATTTGTGATCTGCAGAAACTTTTACAGGTACATACCATAAGCAAGCATACCTTTGAAGAAGAAAGATGGAAATACATTTTTTAAAAATGCAACTAATGCATAATGTAGTTAGAAGGTCTGATCTGAAGAAGAATGTCTTTAGTCAGAACCTGTGCGTATTTCTGGAGAATAATGACAAGGGCTTGGAAAACTCTTAGTTCACAACTGCAGCTTTTATCCAATCCACTTTACACATCAGTGCAACAGTACAGCTTTGTACAATTGTGTTTGTGCAGAAGGTCATCTGGATCTCCCCTAGCCCCTAGGGCAGAGCTGATGACAGCTCTTAATGCAGTGCAAGGTTCTCTGATGGAAACAAAATTAAAAAAGAAAACTTTTTTCTTTGGAGTAATCACCATCAGCAGTACTAGGAGACGTGTGCTATCCATGTTATATACCTGCTGTGTTGAACTCAATAGACCATTACAAGCTTCAACTCAAGCTTTTTCACGGTAGGTTCTGTATTTTTAATCAGCAATGCTGATAGACATCTGTGTCTCCTTTATTTCACCTCCCTTCCTGCTATGTTCATTTTAGCTAACACAATATTCACTAAAGTAACCACTAATAAGCAGTGGACAAGGACTTTCCTGAATATGCTAGCAAAATTACAAATTGCATAAAAGGACTGTTAAGTCTCATTAAGGAAAAGAAAAAGCAAAACCCTGAAAGTTACTTTCAATTCTCTCTACTCATAGAAATCCCAGGAAACCCACTTCCTGAAAGCTGTTTCAAGTCCAGATTTCCTGAGTTTCCTTCTTGAATTCATTCCAGGTGGTCCCACTAATTTTGATGAATTTACTCTAGGTTTGCTGATAGTGCCTTGAAGACATGATCTCATGACTGGTTTACGTTCATCAAAGTCCACAAATAGCATTGAAAGGGACAGTCCTGCCTTCATTTTTACCTCCTTAGGGCTGGCTGAAAAACTCATCCCCCTCTTCTCCTCCTCACCCACCCAGCTATCCCAAGCCAAATCCCTGTTCGTCTTCACAAACCACACTCTATAAATTAGACCAAAGTACCCAGATCAACTAAGGCACTTCAGGAGCCAGCAAAGTTCTTAGTGACATGGAAATCTGGTCATCCTTGAAACATTTTAGATTAGCTACTAGTCCTATATCTTTAGGTGAATGGGGAATGACAAAATCTAATAATCTTTTCCTGTTATCTTAAGCCTCATTCTTTGATGTACTGTGTTGTAATACTTAACAGAAATTCATTATTACTTCTCTTTATTATTACTCATAATAATAAGTCATTAAATGAATTTCTATTCAGTTTAAACCATAACTAACTTCTCATACTGCTCTGCATTTTCACCCATGTAAACTGATAAATGTTTTGCCCATATTAGGTGTGATAACATTACAAATTGTCTGATGCCATGTTAAAAACCCACAGAATTTTATTTTCATCTGAAAACTACAAATCCCTAGAGCAGCAGTATATACGTTGTGCAAAGTGCAAAGCAGTGGAGAGGACAGGTTTTATATTTTTTTATTTTTATTTTTGTTCTCAGCAATTTACTTCACAGACCATGAGACAGCAGCCATTGGCCATAATTATTTTGGGCTGGATTTGATAATAATGGCCTCATGATGAAAGGTTTCCTACTCTATAGCTGCTAAATTATCTTAGTGCTTGGCTAATGGTGTATTAAGATAACAAAATAACTCTATCAATACTCTATAAATTACTTAGAAATGCTCCTTGCACAGATAGCTTCTAATGAAAATGAAGTATATTATGATTCAGAGAGAAATCCAAGCAATTTTTAATGAACTTCTGGGTAAGTTTATGAATTTGAGTGATTTCTTAATTTTTTTTTTTTTTTTTTTTTTTTTTTTTTTTTTTTTAATCAAAGGGGAAAACTGAAGGAGGAAAATAGTAGAGTGTTTTCGAAACTTCTATTTAACTGACAGCCCAAAAGAAATTCCTGAGTAAAGCAAGTTTGACATCAGTGTCACCCTTTCCCTTAGGCATTTGGATCCTCTTTCTTCATTGTGCCTTTGACACTCAGAAATTGAGCAAGAAAAAAGATTTATTCCCTAAGGCATTCACTTGCAACATAGAACACAAAACTTCCAGATCTTCTTCTAGGAAATGGCTATTACTTCTAAAAGCAGGCAGAGACTCCATAGAAGAGCAACCAAGAGCAGCTGATAACATAGCAAAGGAACAAGATATTCTTTTAAGAAGGGAGAACTGAAGCAAGCATTCTACATCTTGTATTTTGTGAATAATATTACTTTGACTATTTAAAATGTCAACACTATTCCTAGTCTTCCTCTTCTAGCAGGTTTGTGAATAACACTTCATTTATTTTGCTTTTTTTTTGAGTCCAGGAAAAAATGATGCCCCCTTTCCTTCCCCTCCCCCTTTCCCTCCCCCTCTTCTCCTTTTAAAGCAGAATGATCCATTCCATTCCCAAATTACTGTTTTGGCACAGGCTCAAAGTACATGAGCTTTTCCCTTAGTTGGAAGTGATATTTGTATTATCATAGGTATTATTAGTGTGCCAAACTGACAGTCAATTGTTTGCACAGCCCTGCTTCCAGATTTGTCAACAGCCTGGAGTGAGTTTGTATTTGTTCCAGAAATAATCTGTGTAATTGTTAAGAATGCAGGCTATCTACTAAGGCATACTTGATGACTGCAGAATAGTTACACTGAAGTTGGGGCAAAAATACCCTGTCACTGCAAAAAGCCTTCCCAGAGTGTCACTGCTGGTTCAGAGGTGTTTAAGCCAGTTGCTTCCTGGGAAGATCTCTCATCAGCATTTCCTGGTTTCACACATAAGCATTCTTTTACCTTTCAATTAATACAACTTGCTGCAACCCTCAGTCTTCAGAAAATATTACCTTTTAAAGAAGCAAAGAAAATGAAGGGTAAAACAATTGACACAAAAATAGTCTTGTTGCTATGTTTTATAATTTAGTTGCCAAAATCCAACTTACTGTTGATTAACAAGTTAGGTCTTGATAAATATACTTTGAGGGGAAAAAAGGGCCAATAACAGTAGTAATATTGAATCCTTGTGATGGTTATAAACAACCAACGATAATTTTATGCCTATTCCATGACAGCTAGTAATTAAAAACCGTTTTACTTCATGAATTCTTTGATCAAGATTAATATGATTGATTTTTTGCATGCCCTTGATCAGTTCAACATACATTGGCTCAGAGACCAATAAATTCCTTTTCACCTCTATTTTCCCTTAATCACATTTGCCTTGAGACCACAAGATTGATTTTCGTGTAAATAAATTCAATTTCTGTACAAGAAACTTAAACAAAGCCTAGCACAAATGAGAAGAAAGCTTCTACCCTTTTCTTAACAGACTGATTTTAATATATTAGGAATAATGACAATAAATGATCTGCATTTTCAACTGTTAAGTGGAAATGCATTGTTGCAAAGAATATTCTAAAGAAAGGGAAAGGACAATAATGGATTAGAGCGTGGTTGGCTTTACTCGTTCCCCCTGTTGCACTAGTATCTCAAAGTCATTTTGGTCTTTTGGGATAACAAGAAGAATGCAGAGCTCATAAGACTGACATGTTAGCAGTGACTGACTTGTTGCAACACTAATGACAAGATTTGCTAAGCATCACTAGTTAGAACAGATAGTCTATTTGGGAAAGGCGTAGTTTTAGGGCAATCAATCTTATAGAAGGTATTAATTTTTCCAGAGATTATTCAAAAACTAGAGAAAAGGAGCACCAGAAGTAAGGACAAACTTGGGAACTTTCTTCTCAGAGTCCAATTCTCAACTAAGGTTGCAAGGATACGGTCATTCACTTTCACTCTGTAATGTGCTATTTAATTTGGAAAGCAGATAAAGTGACTTCTTTTGTCTCCTAGAGGCACGCAGAAGTGGATAAATTTGATACTGCTCCACATAAAACAAGATAAGCTTGATTTACTTGCACATACTTTTGACTACACCGCTGTATTTACTAACTCCAGTGATTTAAGAGTTGCAGGCTGGTTTCCTCAGTCTGTGACTGAAACTCCTGTATTCCAGACCTTTCTTACTGCTATGGTTGTGTTTGCTTATGTACGTTTCTAGGGATTTACTTGCAGTAGTTAGAAAAGCTACGATACTACTCCTATGGTAGGTATTAGGTATATTTTTAGTTTTGTAGCTTCATAAATCAGAAAACAAGGTATAGTGCAAGAGCAGTCATAGCAGAACCCACTTATGATAGATCCAGGACCCATCTAGTTGAATAACACATTTGAAACAGAAGTCTGAGTTGGATGACCAAGATTTTAGTAACCTGCTTGAACTTCTGACTAAACTCAGTTTTGTCATCTATGTTTTTCATAAGCAGTTTATCTTGTTGATCACCAATGGTTGCCTGTTACAGGTTCTTTATCAGTGCACAAGCTGTTAAACACAAAAGCATCACTGCAACACATAGCTTCACAAAGCTAAAAATATTTGGCTAGGTAAGAATTTGGTTTCTTTCTTTTAAGCGTATAGGTCCCGACATGGGTGCAGAGGGAAAACATATGGTTATATTAGCAAAAGATACTGACTGGATTCTGGCATGTTTCAAGTATAAAAAGAAAAGCAGTTTGAAAACAAGCTGTGTGTTTTGTTCCATAAATTCATACAGGCATGCTTCTCTATATAAATTAATATTAATTGATATTATTGAAAATTAATTGTCAGTCACAGGAAGCATATTAGAAATACAGAACTATGAACTTCTGTCGTCTATGTACAGAACACAGTAAGGCAGATGTCCACTGGCACAGGGTGGTCAACTCCAGGGAAAGAAACAGATATATTTCTAGATGGAAAACAAAAGGCAGTTCTCCCCTGAATTTGACAGAAGCCACTGTGATAGGGAGGGAGCACTGTTTGAACACTGCCAGAATTTCTAGCTTGCTCTCTGGACAGCAGCACTGATTGGAAACGTCAATATATATGAAAGATATTCAGAGACTTTATTAACTTTCAATTAAATTTATAGCGTGTTCTGCTGTTTAAATGGTTATCTTCTTATGAATAAACAATTAATTCTCTCCAAAACTATATTTGTGCAAATCTGACATCATCTAGGGACTCTATTATCCAAGGTGTTATTGCGGTACCTAACTCAAATGAAATATCATCAGTAAATAAAATACAGTTTTACTAATATTTTGACTTGGATTTCTATGATGTCTGTGTAAACTAATATATATTCCAGACAGAATTCATAGCTATTTCTATAATTTCTTATTGCTACAATTCCAAACATTTAATATAATTTAATTAATGTGAATTCCACAATAATGTCTCCCATATATATTATTTTCATTTTGTAGATGTTAAATTGAGGCACCAAGATTAAGAAATATGACCAAAGCCTAATGAAACTCATTGAAGAGGAAAGATCATAATCTATATCTCCCAAATTTCAGACTAAAGATTCATAGTGAATAGTATTTTTTTATTTGGTTTGGTAACTTTTTAAATGTAGGGTCAAAGATCCCTAATCAAATGCTTAAAACTCATATTGTTTGGGTGTTGGATTTTCTGTCTTACTGTACACATTACTTATAATATCTTTATATTACCTGGAAAAATACAATATCTCTTTGTACAAATATTTATCAGGTTACATCACACACAAATGCAGCAATTAGTCAGATTCCAAGCTGTCCTATTTAAATATTTTACCATCATAATAATTAATCAAAATAATTCATATTGAAAAAATCAGAACCATAGATTTACAGTAGTGTTACTGTTATTATTTCTACTACTTCAGCTCAGTGAATGAACTATACCCAAAATCTTGTTGCTGTTAAGAACCTGTCAAAAGTTTCAGGAGAAAAAGCAAATTTTTATTTTTAATAATAAAAAATTCTCAGGTGTCTAAATTTCCAACAGTAATTGCAGTTGTCTAAGAGAGGTAAATACCACTTTTCTGAAATGACTTTGTATTTCACTATCAGTCATAATTTTTCAGACTATCTTGATCTGGACAGTCAATACCCCACAGTATAGGGGGTGAGGGAGAGCCAAGCCCCCAGTGCAGACATGAGCCCAACACACTCCTCTGGACAGAGGAGCTACAGAGCTGCCTCCAGGGTACTACATCAGAGAAACACTGTTTATGCACTTTTTCTTCCTGCATCCTCTAGGATTACAAAGAAATTGTAGGTTTGAGACTTTGATGTGAAGCTAAGTCTCTTCCAACTATGGAAATGCCCAGTAAAAGGAGACATGAGACATTTGGACCATTCCCCACGTTTACAGAACCCAGTGTAGAAAATTGTAGGGCTCACAGGATTCAATCTGTTGACCACGTTTGCCGAGGAGGATACTCATGGACTCCACACACGATTCAATGTGAATTCTCCTGGAGACCTTTATTATTGGTTACATGATCACTTATATACTCTTAAGTTGCTAACACACACACACACATTCACACACAAACAACTCTTCATTGGCTAAAAGCTACTGTTCACATGCCTGGTTACAATACTTGATTGGATAAATCCACCTGTTCATGAGGCATTCTTATCTTGTTTTTCTTGCATTCTTTCTCACGTTCTCTTGTATTTTCTCACTCAAAATCAGGGCTTAATTGCCCAAGGTCGAAGCTGCTTGCAGCTTCAGCTCTTAAAGCGCCAACACATGTTGACAAAAATCAAAACCCTGACAGCTTTCCCTGAAAGTAACTGTTTAGAAGGCACAGCTATTTGAGTTTCTTTCTTCAGAAGAGAATGCTCTAGCCCAAAGTACTTAAGTACTCTTACAGGTTGCTGTGGTTTAGTTAAAAAATAATTTTCTTGTAATCTACTCTTTAATTTGGATCACACAAAAAAATCACGCACTTTCATGCAGTGATAGGGTAATGAATGCATATCTTAATTAAACCAGCATTGGTCATGTAAGAGAAACCTTTACATGATATACACATTGTAACAAAATATGTTGGAAAAATTCTATAACATTTGTTAGACTTGATCTCTCATTTAGGGAATCCAGCCTTATTCACCTTAATTAGATCATGGCTCTCCTGCCAATTTCCTATTCTTTTTCTGGTTACTGTTTCTACTGTATTAACATAATTGTAGTAACCTACACTTGGTGCAAAACTTAGTCTATAGATTCCACAATTTTCCCTAACGGCACAATATTTAGTTTTCATCACCTTTCTTTCAGTTTCTCCTTAGATTTTACTTTGTCCAGCAGAATAATAGTGATAACTGGTAAACTTTGAAGAACAGTCTGTGTTTCCAGTTTAAGAAATATAAGATTATAATGGGCTATGAAACCATTTCATGCTCTCTATAAAGATAATGAAGCACTTTCCTATCCCTCTGACCACTTACTTTTAAAACTCAGAAAGTTACCTCCCTTAACCTTGGCACTTTGCCATCTGATTCCTTAACTGCTTGTTTTGCCATGAGCTAGGTGTTCTCTGAATGCTATCCTTTCTCATGGGAAATTTGTTTCTTGCTGGCATTAGTTGCCATCTCAGAGAGCAGCTGGGGAAATAAATCATCAACATTCCTTCAATATTTACCTCCTATCTAAAACAAACAAAGATCTATTTCAATTTTTCAGCTGCCATCACAATCAACTTTATACTCCACATTTATGGTATTACAATTTCTGTTAAATGACACTTTTTTTTTTTTTTTGATTCTGCTTTTTCTTTAGGCTACTTCACTGCAAAATTTACTGGCTTCCTTGTCTATGACTTTTCTTTTGTACCCCTGAACAGTTTTTGTCCTTGTTTCCAGTATTTTTCCACTGCTAGGTTTGGTGCAGTTGTTACCAGCTTTTTGAATAAGCTATACATTTTGTGACTGCATTTCCTGAATTTGTCTCAAACGCGTACTGCTAAACAGGGATTTAATCTTGCTCTTTCACTTTTGGCTTCAGTTTACATTTTAATTTCACATAAGCTCTGATTTTCTAAATTAATTGAATTATTGTTCCTTTTACTTGGGAGCATTTAGTTTAGGTAAATTCATTCTAGTTTTTAAAGCAAAATTCCCATTGTGTTTACAAAAAACATAATGATATGACGCCAGTGAAGCTTACCCATGTGCAATGTACTACTGCATTTGTAGTGTCTGCAGCCTGAACAGGCTGTCATTTTGCATTGTTTAGAGAAGCTTTTTGTTTGTAAAGCACATATCCTTCAAGAAACAATATACTGTAATCTCTCCTTCCTCATTTGCAGCCTGCTGTTCTGGAACCAAATGTCCTAATCAAATGCACCTCTTTATTAGAAACATGCTTCTACAGTTGGAATGATGATATAGCAATGTGCTTGGTTAGCATAGGTCTTTATTGTGAATCTCGTGAATAGCTCTTGCAGTCTTATCTGGTGGATGACGAGTTCTGTGCTGCAAGCAAAGTCATTGCCAGTGAAACATGGCTTTTGAAACTTTCTAAAACTTGTTTATCCTGAGGTATTGTGAACATTTTATAATTTTCAGTTGGTTTTGTGCTAGCAGTTCCAGTTAAAAATAGTTCAAATTTCTTTAATATTAAACTTTTTTTTTCTTTTTTAAAATTAATTTTAAAAGTTTCAAAGTTTGTGGAGGGAGTAGGCATTATTTTTTTTTATGTAGTTGAAACAAATCTTAAGTAATAGTGGTCCTGAGATGTATGACTTCCTTGGAATTATACTTACTTGCAACAAGAGAATTTCACCATTTATAGGGGTGAAATTCTGTTTGAAATTACTATATCCTGTATATACTCCAGGGAAGAATGTAACTGTAGATTAGAAAGCAATAGAAAGCTAGCTGTGTTTTTTAATTCAAATCAGTGAGACTTCAGATCCAAATTTAGTTTGCAAATAACTTGGACATCATTTACGTTTTAAGATTCTGCCTTGGTGTTTTTCATTAGACTCTATACTGGTGTTTTTCATTAGAGTAGTATAAATGTAGAGTTGTTGTGCTTTACCTGGATTTATGAGAATGTCACAGAGCTCAACTTTTTCCAATTAACATTTCAATTACATTTCTAGAAGCATTTTAGAAAGGCCATTTAGAAATGCTTTGACAGAAATTTGATGCACAGCTCACTACTACAGCAAATCACACCGGAAAAGACAGTTTGGAATAGTACCTGCCTTGAGTCTTTGTTTACTGATTTTGGCTGAACAGTCACAATAGTTATCTTCCAGAAAATTCAAGCATGAATTGTCAGTGTGTGTTCTTCCAGCTTTCTCTCTCTCTCACTGGAAAATACAGTTCAGCAGACAGAAGTAGCACCTATAAAATTGTACTCATGCACTTCAACTACACAGTAATCTCCACTGATATGCTCTCCTTAGACAGCTCATTTGCAGCCTTGATTGAAAATAATGAACAACTAACATACATGAAATGCTTTATCCTTTATATTGGGCACTTAAATTTGATCTGCTGACTATTATACCTAATTATATCTCTTTAGTTCAAGAGACAGCGACACACAATGAACTGCATCACTGAAATACATTGAGCTACGCCTTTAGCTCAGTGCTGGTGCCATGCCACAGGACTTGGGCCCCTATCTCCAGCTGGAGAAAGTGGCCTAATAAGAGGCCATGACTGAGATAGCACTGTGGAGGGACAGTGGAAGCTGTGGCCCAAGGCCAAAGCCCAAGGGATGCCTCCTCCCATGGGTTGGAGCATGACTGTGTCCTCACCTGAGGGGACTGTGCTCCAATTGAGTTGACAGGCAAAGAGTTACAGGAGAAAGCAAGCAGACTGGCATTGGGAAGGTTGAATGGGAGAACATGGTTTTAGACCTTGCAAGAAACCAACGATGCAAGGAAGGAGGAACAATTGGAAATTGCACTTGAATGAGCAGTGGTGACAGCTCCCAAGACAGGGAAGAATGGAAGCTTCTGACTTCTGGTGGCAAAAGCAATTCTCCAACTCTACCTTCATATCAGAATGCACAGGATCAGTGCAGTACTTGTCAACTGACAGCCAAGGAAAGGCAAGGGAACAAGTTTCATGAAGGGGAGCATCAGAGACATCTCAGTCTGAGCTGAGCACCAAGAACCCCTTCTTCTCAGCCATCACATGAATCTCCAGCTCCAGCATTGAAGCATTTTACTAGCTGCCCCCTTCACTGAACTGTCAGCATTATATTTTCTCAGTCAGCAACAAGATTCCAAAAACCCTGCATAATTTTATGCAGTCTAATAGCATTATGTTATTGTTCACAGAACACCTGGGAAATCCTTCTTATACCCCGCTCCTTCCAGATATGAGTGTTTCCAGGCTTTCTCAGCTGCTCAGCCACAACTGCTGTGCCTCCCCTCTGGGTACTGATGGTAGCTGCTGCCTGCAAAATTCAGTATATTTGCTGCCTATCTGATACTTTCTATGTATGCCTCTGATTATCACCTTTGCTACAGTGCTGTTTTTGTTTAGGTCTCACTTTTCAGCTAAGTGTGTTTTTAACAAAAGCTTCTAATTCATGTCAAAGGATTTTAGCAAGTCTCTGCAATTTACTTTAAAGCCAACATTTGAGTCTAAATAAATCACATTAGGGCTTATATATAAACATATACATGACATGCCTGAATCATTTCCTCCTTTTGGAGTTTACTCCTGGCTGGCATAAGTGGGTTCGTGCCACTGAAGATAACAGCACTATGCCAATTTCCAAAATCCACCCAGTCCTTTAATGGTGTAAAAGTTAAAAATACTACAGTCATTTACGTAAGGCAACACAAACTACTGTGTGATTGTCCAGACTGAGTACATTTTATCTTATTCCACTAGAAGTTGGGATTCACGGACACTTTATAGGCCAGGTTCTTAAAATTTAAGTGGCTTATCTCCCCTTACCTCATCACACTTATCCACCCACACATGGATCCAAGGAAGGATCTGTTCTCATGTAGTAACGGAGAGTCTGAATGGATGTAAATATTACATGATATAGACATTACTTGCTCTAAAAGCAGGATGTATTTGAGGTGAAAATCCCTTCACAAGGACTTTCTAAATGCCTTAGAGAGTTATAAGGTTACCCCGTGGATTTCCCCACTATAAACATTTGAGTATTTCCTATGAACAGCTATTTTATATCAATGTAGTCATGACAAAACTTAAGAATACTTAAGATCAGCATCTAAATTAGATTTAAAACAGGCAATAACAGAACAAGAGAGAGTTGTTCACTGTATTTAGCCTCAACCCATTAGTTTTACTGCATGATCAAGAAAAGGCATCTGCATGATGTTGAAAGTGACTGTGCTCCTGAAAGTGTTGCATTGTGTCCTCTACCCTTTGCACCACACCAGGATGGAACCTGTATCTTTTCCATTACTTTTGTTCAACTTTCATCTTTGTAATGACATAAAAGTGAATCTTTGTTCCCAACCACTACTGTCATATTGTAAAGTAATATTTTAGGAATGACATTACCCCATGTCCTCTTAGGACCTCACTTCCACTAACTATGTCACTGACTGCCACAGTCACTGCAGGTCCCAAGCCCTGAGCCTCCTGTAGGAGTAAAATTACTCTTTCACAGAATCACACAGAATCACAGAATGTTAGGGATTGGAAGGGACCTCAAAAGATCATCTAGTCCAATCCCCCTGCCAGAGCAGGGTCACCTACAGTAGGTCACACAAGAAGGCGTCCAGGCAGGTTTTGAATGTCTCCAGAGAAGGAGACTCCACAACTTCCCTGGGCAGCCTGTTCCAGTGTCCCATCACTCTCACAGTGAAAAAGTTTTTCCTTATGTTTACATGGAACCTCCTATGCTCCAGCTTGCACCCGTTGCCCCTTGTCCTACCATTGGACATCACTGAGAAGAGCGTGGCGTCATCTTCCTGACACTTGTCCTTTACATATTTATAAACATTAATGAGGTCACCCCTCAGTCTTCTCTTCTCCAAAGTAGAGAGACCCAGCCCCCTCAGCCTTTCCTCAGAAGGGAGATGTTCCAGCCCCTTAATCCTCTTTGTGGCTCTGGGCTGAACTCTTTCAAGCAGTTCCTTGTCCTTTTTGAACTGTGGGGCCCAGAACTGGACACAATATTCCAGATG
>NW_010322261.1:15435-84562 GCF_000700745.2 Antrostomus carolinensis
TTGGCCTTCCTGGCCACAAGGGCACAGTGCTGGCTCATGGTCATCCTGCTGTCCACCAGGACCAGAAGGTCCATTTCTCCTATGCTGCTCTCCAACAGGTCTTGTCCCCAACCTATACTGGTACATGGGGTTTTTCTTTCCCAGATGTAAGACTCTTGCTCTTGTTGTATTTCATTAAGTTTCTCCCTGCCCATTTCTCCAGCCTGTCCAGGTCTCGCTGGATGGCAGCACAGCCTTCTGGTGTGTCAGCCACTCTTCCCAGCTTTGTATCATCAGCAAACTTGCCGACAGTGCACTCTGCTCCCTCATCCAAGTCGTGGATGAATATATTGAATCATACTGGTCCCAGTACCGACCCTTGAAGTACTCCACTGGACACAGGCTTCCAACTAGACTCTGCCCCATTGACCACAACTCTCTGACTTCTTCCTTTCAACCAGTTCACAATCCACCTCACTACCTGATGATCCAGACCACACTTCCCCAGTTTAGCTGTGAGGATTCTGTGGGAGACTGTGTCAAATGCTTTGCTGAAATAAAGTTAAACTACATCCAGTGCTCTACCATCATCTATCCACCTGGTTATGTCCTCATGAAAGGCTATCAGGTTGGTTAAACATGACTTCCCCTTGGTAAATCCATGCTGACTGCTCCTGATGACCCTCTTATCCTTGATATGCCTAGAGATAGCACTGAGAATAAGTTGTTCCATCACCTTTCCAGGGATGGAAGTGAGGCTGACTGGTCTGTAGTTACCCGGATCCTTCTTGCCCTTTTTGAAGACTGGAGTGACATTTGCCTTCCTCCAGTCCTCAGGCACCTCTCCTGTTCCCCACAACTTGTCAAAGACGATGGAAAGTGGTCTAGCAATGACTTCTGCCAGCCCCCTCAGCACCCATGGATGTCCATATTGCTTAACTGATCCCTAACTCAGTCCTCATCCACTAAGGCAAACTCCTCCTTTATCCGGACTTCCTCTGGGGCCTCAGGGGTCTGTAGCTCCTGAGGAACTTCTCCAGCCTTGTAGGCAGAGACAAAGAAGGCATTCAGTAACTCTGCCTTCTCTGTATCCTGTGTCACCAGGGCACCCACCCCATTCTGCTGTGGGCCTACATTGCCTCTAGTGTTAGCTTTGTCTGCAACGTATTTGAAGAAGCTTTCATCTAAAGCTCCATATGGTAATATCCAACTGATTACCAAAACCACATATTATTAACAACTATTAACGATTTTTTCTTTCACTATTTTTTTTGAGTTGAAATACCTTTTTCTTTTTGACGTCCTTATCAAACCATAATGATACCAAAAGTTATAGTCAAAATCCATAAATATATAATACCACAAAGGTAATTACACATTCCTTAGAAACTAAGATTCACAAACAAAAATAATTTGAATGAAACAGTGAGAAGGCAAGGTATCTTTGATTAATCTGTTTATTTTTAGAAGTCTATCACTGATGTGTTATTTTTTGAATGTAAAAACTTTTTTTATATTAAGGTGAAAATACATGCCTATACAAGCAGCATTCATTATCTCTAGAAAATCAGCACAGGAAGAGACCCTGAATGTCAAAATCAGTTGTGAAATTAAGAAAGTCCCAAGGAGTAAGCAAAACAAATCAGATATGACAGAGAATGACTGACACCTGATCATGCACTGACAATTATATTTCTGAGCAGCAGACAAAATTATAACAAAAAAGCAGCATGATGTGGAAAGAAAACTTTTAGGTGTAGTGTTAATGACAACAAATAATCTTTCTAATGCAGAGCCCAGAGAGAAATGGGTTAAGCCATCCATTATTCAAACAACAGCCAGCCTAGTCTTCTTAGAAATGGCTTGATAAATACACCAACAATTTCTCTATTGCTCTTGGTTCTAGTACGTGCTAGGAATGCTATGACCCACAATTTGAATTAAACTATACTTCTAATAATAATGACATAGGAGATTTAATACAAATGCTTAGTAAAAATCTCATAGAAAATGAAGTCCATTGGACTGTCAGTATGGAACAGATGTCAGAATGTTTCCTTAACATCTAAAATCTGCAGAAACACTGGAGAAATAACAATTTAGCTTAACCAACATGGTTTTACAGGTTTGTATTTTAACCTGAAAAATCAAACAAAACTCACAGCAATATTAATGTTGTTATAGTATTTCTAAAATAATGCACTCCTGTTAGCTTTAAATAATTCTGATTGATTTGTTACAGATTTAATAATGAAGTAATAAAGTTTTATCTTTACTTACTGAACTTAATTAGCTACTGTGAATGTATATATCACAGTCCTTAAATATGTACTGAAGAACAATAATTACTATGTGATCTACATTCAGTCTGTGATATTAGGGTTTTGGGGTTCTGAGTGATAAAATATGTTTTTCACCACATATATTAATTTACTACATTACATTGCTTCATTATGCACTAACAAATGACTTTTTTAAAGTCATAAATCAGAACAATAGTTTAGCCTTTAAAAACCAACCAACCAAACAAAAAACCAACCAAACATAAAAAAGTTGAGATTTTTGTCTTAAGGTTGTTTTTTTCTCATGCTATACTAGAAACTATAGAAAGATACATTTTTAAATAAGGTCTCCTCACAGACAGAGAAAAATAAACATTTGAATGAGTGGGGGGGCAGGGAGAAAAAAGAGATATGAATCCCAGTAAATCACTTCAAAACCTTTCAATAAGCATGAAGCCTCATGAATAACAAGATAAATAAAGCTTAAATCAAACCCTATATAACCCTTGAATGTCCTCCTCCATTCAGAAACTAAATCTGGTTTCAAAAACATAATTTTGGAGAGAATACAACAATGCAAAGACAAGCAAAATAATTTCTGTACTAGGGATTTTCACAATATTCAAATGGAACAAATGATGAAATTTAGCTTGCATAAATCTAAAGGTGATGTTAAAATCTAGCATTGAAGACTTTTATACCAGAAAGACATCAAAGAAAGACATAGTACATTTCTGTGGACTATATGTTATTCCACCCTGAAATGCAAAAGTAACATACCACTATATCCTTTCCATTTATCCACATATTTATCAATAAATCATTACACTCCTCTGTATAACCTTTTCCCCTTGTGTATAGTTGCAGTAATTCAAAAAAACTTTGAGAGCAACTTCTAGTAGATATATATTCTTCATGATATAGAAATAGGCATTACATAAACTAAAACAGCTTAGATATATTACAAATAGATTCTACAATTCTTTTAATTTTCCTCACATTATCTCAATGCTGACCACTATCTCATTTTCCTGGGGCTTGGGTGGGTCTATTTTACAAGTATTTTTTTGACCCAAATGAAACTAGTTCGTGCATTCAGAATAGGTGTGATATAACAACCAAGAGATCTTTCCCCTTTTGCCTTTTAAATAGACACTTAGGTTTTATTTCATGTGTGTTTTGGCACATAAGCTTACTACTCTTTATTTCCACACAGTTAAGTGCAAGCAGACAACAAAATAAATTTTACAAGTTCTTTAACATATTTAGTAAAAATTGCTGCTGTAGGAGAGTAGTCAAGATCTCAGTTCCCTTCTTAAGATAAGAATGGTCCCTACAGCCTAAGTTTTTACTTAAAATTGGCCATCAAATTTCCCCTATCGGTTTTGAAGTAGACATGCAAGTATTGCCGGGGTGGTAACTAGAGTTCAATCTAGAACATAATACTTAAAATAAACTAATTTAAAGATTTCACATGATGAGAAATTTTATTCTTCCTTTGGAAATCTGCTTCAGTGGTTACTCACTGTCACTTTTAAAATGTTGCATTGTATTTCCTCTTTTCTACTTTAAATTAGATGCCATGGGATCTTGTTGTATTTCTGCCATCTAGCTTAATAATTTCTTTAAAATAATTTTTTTTTCTCCCTCCATAAGTGTGCATTTATGCATGAGCAAGATACATGCCAGTCCTATTAATTCCTTGGGCTTCATCTTAAAATATATTTATATTTCTTAAGACACCTTTTCTGCAATCTGCCATGTTACATATGGATAGCCGGAACTATAAACACTATTCCAGTGGCAAACTCATCTTTGTTATATACAGAACATTGTTTGTGTTCAACAGTCCTCTCTACACCTAATGCTCCTATTTATTTTTTTCTCTCAGTCCTAAAATATTAGACATTCATTTGCCCAGATGAAATATTTTTCTGCTACTTTTTCACAAATCTTCTCCACCATGAAATGTGGCTTACATTTCTCTCTTAGATATATGCACTTACATTTCTTTGTATTAAAGTATAGTTAATTATTTAATGAAATAATTCTTTCCCAGCTCGCTGAAGTCATACCAAGGGGATAGTTACAGCCCAAGATACACAGCAGCAGCTCTACTCCAGAGGAGGAAAAATTCTTATGTGAAAAAATATTCCCCTGACTACAATCAGAGCATGAAAAGCTGTTCCAAGTTCCACTGATTTCAGCACCAAATAGATTCAGCGCAGGAGACCTAAAATGAACAACACAATTTCAATTTTCTGGTTGTCATACAGGAAAGGAGGGTAAGTACCACTAACAACAGCGTGGGAGTACAGCGATTGTTTCCACAACTATCAAATCAAAATGCACTACAATTATGTTTCGAACTGGGAAAAGCCTGAAACTGTGATGCAGAAAAATGAGGTTTAATTTTACATATACCCATCTTAACAAAACAACAGGGAGAAATTCTAAACATGGAAACTCTTACTAGATTTTTGTTCAAAAAATCCCTTCAAAAATCTAAACTGACAGTTTTCATGGTGGAAATGGGCTTTTGAGTTTATTACTATTCTGTGATGAGGCTCTGGCTATGGTGTACATTTCTTTGTATGAAGGATGGCAAATCCTCTAGATTACCTGCATGTAAGTTAGTATACTGGATAGTTTCAGAACCTGCATATTCATTTTCTCTAGAAGCCTTTGACACACACATCTTTATTTCGTTTGATCATTTTTATAATATGCTACAGTTATACAAAGGCAAAAATGGTGGAACTTCTCACTTAATAAGGCCTATTTTTTTCAAAACTTCTTGGCTGAGTGCTTTGGTCTAATGCTACCTTCTTCTTTTGCCCCTTCCTTTTCCACTTTGTAGCCTAAGAAACTGTAAAAACATAGAAAAAATTATGAAGTGCAGCCACTTTTTTGCCACCATTTCTTTTAAAGATGGAATAGGATTTAAAAACAATATCTTGAAATCAAGAACACAAAGTTTTAAGACATAGACACAGGAATATCTTGGTTTGGGCATAGTGGGACAGATCTGTGACATCTCCAAAACTGATTTGTAACATAGTAAAATAGATTCCAGCTCTATTTTCCCTGAAACTTTCTAAAAAATATCCCTGTTAACCACTTCCTAGTGATTGTCCTGTTCAAGTACGGGTACCATAACGATATGTATGATCCTATTTGAATACTCATTGTTTTATATGTGTTTGTCAGGCTAGGATAGAAGATGGGGAAATGGGCAGAGAAAAATTAGATCTAGAAGTATTGACAAAACACCACCACCAAGGAAATACTCTTATTGTAAAATCAAACAAAAAATAATTTATATATTCTTTTCCTCCCTCAATTAAAAGAAAATAAAAATATATCAATCTCCAGGGGTTTAATTTGATGTAGGTCCACCTTGTAGTCTAAATCAAACACAACTTAAAAGGTGAACAACTTTATCCTACCCACAACTAGTACAAGCTTCCCTTTTTAATAATTATTCATCCCATGATAAATTAACAGTGTGCATGCTTGTAGATTATTTTCCTGTATTTTAGGAGTTTCATTATGTTCACAATCCAAACATCATCCACAGTAACCCCACTGAGTGAGCAAAGGATCGATCTTACCGATGCTTATTCTCCATTCCCTGATACCTCCAACCCTTTAAAATGTGGGAGGTTCTAATAAACTGTGAAATTTCTGTGCAAGAGAATGTTTTTTCTTTGAGGCTGGTAGATCATTATCATGGATACGAGAGTGTTAAGTTCCAATTTGCCACACAATGAGAGAAGTATGTTTTCAGAAGAGCCAAAGGAGATAGGTATTCCTCAACTCCAATTCTGGTCAAATACTATTTCCTGATCAGCATGGGCAAATCATTCACTGCACACCAGCCTATCTGTGAAACAGGTAAAAAGCTACTCATTGTGCACAGGTATTCAAAGCAATACAGCTAGTGCACTTAATCCATTCCTTGTGAAACTCCATTGAGTTATAGGATGAGATATGGCCAACTGCAGAATCATGCTTGAAAATGAAAAGCGCTGCCATACTTAAGTGTTATTCCCCAAACTGACAGCAATCCTCACTAATTCAGAACAATTCCTAACAGACAGAGGTATCTGAGAAATAGCTATGAGCAATGTGTGGAAAATAAGGAACTCCTTGTTAGGGCTATTCTTAGAGGTAAAGGTGAAGTAGTTAAAATATATAACCATCCATTCATAACAAAAAATATTTTCTTCCTCAGTGAGAATGAAAATTGGATTCAATAGCAAAGCAATTTAAAGTGAATTTCCCACTCTGCAAAGTTTATATGCCATGCGACAGATTAACTTCTGGCTGCAGGTGCAACAGTTAAATTCAGTGAATAAAATTAAACTATTCAGGGTATGCAGATGAGTTCTATTGCTGTTTCTCCACCAATATATTTAATGAGGAATTATGTCCAGTGTTGCGAGAACAAAGGATATTTTAGCATTAATTCTTGTCAGCCTTTGTGTTTGATAGACTTTTCCTCATCACTCTGTGGATTTACAGGATTTATTATAATGAATAAAAGAACTCAGTTATTAAGTCTGACATCCAAACCACAATGGCGACCACTACAGAAATTATTTACTCTGTAATAGCAGGGAAATTATTTATTCCCTGAAGCATAAATATCTTTTTTTTTTTGTACATTTAAAAATCCTTTTTCAGTGTAATTATGAATTACTATGTGAGTTAGTTAGAACTGAAAAATAAAATTTTTTTGAGCTAACTTTTAGATAGATGTGGAAATAACAAGAGGCCTTTTCTTTTTTAACATTGGAAATGAAAAGGGAAGGAAAACTCAAAAGATATTTTAAAAAATCCAGTTAAGAAATAATCTACAGGAAACACCTTTCTTTCTTCAGAATTTGCTTTTCTCCTAAGAGAGCTAGTTTATGGAACTAAGCATTAGGACATTTTAAGTCCTAAAAATCCAGAAAAAAAAATTCAGCTCAAATACACTGTCAAAGACTACAGCAGATACCAGCTCAGTCCTATAACTTGTTTTGATTTTTTGATTAGATCCCTAATTTGAATAACTTGAGATACATTTTGTGTCAGTGGGGTGAAAGATTTTTCTGGTATTCCAAAGGACTTAAATACTATGTTCTAAATAAAAATGAGTTGTGAAATCTACTGTTCCATACCCCCTTTTATCTCCTTATACTGGATTTACCTGTCTTTTCTGATATATGTTCTCTTCTGCACCTCAGCCTCCAATTTGAGTCTAAAGTGGAACACTCATGGAAAGAATAATAAAATCAGCACAATATTGTGAAACTTCATTTAACAGTTACATTGGAAAAATTATTTCTACACACGGAGTCATTTGGATTTAAGATTTCACTAGAAGAGGTGATTTCTTGAATTTTAATAAAACAACAGAACACAATTTGCTTTTAACATACTTCTTCCATATAAATTCAGAAAATACTGTAGAATTGAAACACAGACTACTCTGGAAATCTAGGGATCACAGTATATTTTTTTTTCTTCTAGTCTTTTAATCAGAAAGTTCCTAGACTGGATGATTGAAAGATGCAAATAACTGTCTGTCCTCTGTTCTGTTGAAACACCTTAAAGGAAAGCAAATGATGCAGTAACAAAAGAAAGTGTGTCATTCTTGCTATTATGAAACTTACAACTGTTCATCTTTTGCACAGACATGGGGTGTGAGAACTCAGGGCCCTATTCACAGTGATATCTTTTAGCTCTACTTGTGACAAGAAACAGCAGATGAGGCTGGTTACAACTCTGAAATATCTAGTACTTGAGTACTTCATGGGAATGGTTAGGGACAAAGAACAAACACTTAAAACTTTTAATTAGTAGCAAAGAGCCAGATTATTGGATAGAGATAAAAGTAATGAGTACACAGTCAGAAAGTCAGAGGCATGTAAATGATGCTGTAGGTAGCAGGACATCCCTACACACACAGAATATCATCTATCATCCTTTCTACATAGAACCATGTTGTGGGACCTCTGAATACTAATAATTTTCTTCATAAAAAATATTCATATTTATTGCTAAATACAATAGGAAAACTCCCTCTTGGGCAGACAATGGAAAGTATTTCAGAACCTGAACAGAAATGCAGTGAGTCTGTAAAGTAATTCTGCTCTACAACTGCTTGAGCACAAAGCTGACAACTGAAGAACACCTGATTCAAAGGTTCATTTTAAAGAACGGCATAAATATTTTTCTTTGTCTATGAAATATCAGTCTTTCGGGCAGGTAGCTCTGTTCTCACTCAAGCTTCTCAAAGGATTCCCTTTTAGTTCCCCTGTGGAGACACCAGTTTATTACACTGTAGCACAAATGACATGGGAGATGACATCAAGCAAGCACAACAGAGAAATTCTTACATAAAACACTTCCTACATTCTATATAAGCACTTGGCAGGCAATCCCCGAATTACGCAGTAATAATGCTGAAGAGAAATGGGTGCAGTACTTGCTAAATAAGTGTCTGTCAAAGACTAAAGAAAAAGATAGTATGCTGGAAAGAGCCAGTAGTAAGGATTCTGGTAACCAGGGAACAATCAAGTCTACTAAGAATATTTAAAATTTCTGACAAAATTTTAAAACTGTTTTTAAAAATTAAGTTTATTTGCTGTCCAATTTATGGATAAATTTGACTCAACTACACAAAGTTATTGTGAAAATGTTATAAGGTCAGTTGATTCACAGGAAAACAAATAAATTCCTACAAATTGATGTTCAAAGCCGGCACATATCCAATACCAACTAATATGGTGATCTATAGGCAATCCTTGTTTCCCCAACAAATAGGTACTAATTAAATTACTTTACCTAGGTTCACACTGTAAATGCTGAATTTCAATAGTTACAGTCAATTCTCTCAGGATTAGCTGGGCAAACTCCCTCAGAAAAAAATGAAATACCCTGGTAATTGTGTAGCCTCCTTTCTCCAGCTTGTGTACAAAATTGACATCAGACTTAAAAGTTCATGTGCCACTTCATCACATTCTTAGCTGGTGCAAAGATCTGTCATTTGAGAATCATACAAAAACTCCTAAGCTGTTTTAATTTGTTTCCAGGGCTATACCTGCCCGTAGCTTGCCTTGTTTTGCAACATGGTATTTTTTCTTTCTCACTTTGCCCTCAGTTCAGTTGAATATAAATTCAGTGTTGATTCCTTCTCCCTGTAGATGAACAGATCTAGCAATGGACTACAGCTATCTTGTGAATTTACATTGACAAGTAAAATAGAGTGTAGTAAAAAAACCCCTGAAAGTGAATAAATGCAAAATATAAAGGTTGTCTGTCTTTGTTTGAAACTTTGAAGTACTTTGTAACATTAGAAATGACAGCATTTTTGCATCTGGCCTAGAGTTGTTTCTCAGTTCTTTCTCATGACACAAATAAGGAAATAATGAACAAGTCTGGAAAGAGCCAAGGCTTAAAGGACATTGCACAGAAATTGGTAAAGATTCCTTTACAACTGGCTTTTGTATAGTCTTTGAGTCTGCAAAATTGATTCAACAAATGGCAAAATCACAGTTTGGAAAGTGTTTAGTAGAGAAAGTTCCTGAAATATTACATCATGATTTCAACTTTCATTCAGTAATCAATATTTCTATGAAGTTTTACATATCTGTAAACAAATATAGGCTTGAAGGAGAAGAGATAAACAGTCCAGTGTCTAAAAGAAAAAAAAAAAAAAATTCCACCTGGTTAAGCAAAAAATGACTTGTTAATTTTTTTAAATGCTAATTCTATTCATATTACATAAAAGTACATTTTTTCTAAAGTCAGCTTAATCTAAATAAAAAATAAACCAAACTGTTGCACAGTATGCAGTGTTTGAAAGAAATTAATCTCCACTCCCCTCTTCCCAACAAACACATTTTAAATTATTTTCAAAAATGTTTTTGTCAGATTAAAGATTTTTCTCTTTTTTTGAAGTAGCATTTCATATTTTTAACAATGTTTTAGAAGTTGAGTAAATATTTTAGTCTTGACAGTGTCAATGATACATGTATATAATTACACTGGATAAAAAAGTGTTTCTTTGGTACACTATGCAACTTTCAATATGCCAGAGACACTGCAGAGGAATTGTAGCAGACATTAATTAATTAATTGCATTCAAATAAAGCTTTGTAGAGCAAACATATAAAAATATGGAACTTCTTAGTCCCTCTGCACTTTACAGAGGGACTGTAACAGATACAGAGAATTATTTTTTATTTACTTATTATGAAAAGTACAAAACCAAACACTACTGAGAACTTTGCAATACAGATGGCTATACAGAAGATTTTAATAATATATCAATAAAAATTAGAATATAATAAACAAAAGAAAAATTTGTGACTTTGCTCTTGTACTCTACATCACTAGGCCAGATTAACTGTAATTTTTACTTATTTTTACCATCTAGTTTGTTAATCCACACTGTCATGCTTACTTATAGTATTTAACCCTAATTCTGGTATATTTTGAGGGAATGGATGAAATAAATATTTTAACTGCCTATAAGAGCAAAATGTAGCACTAAAGTCACATAGGAGTATACTGCCTGGTCCTGCATCTATTAACATTAATAGCAACATTCCCACTGGATTTTCACAGAGACACTCCAAAATCTTTTCACTCCAATCTTTTCACTCCAATCTTTTCACTCCAAAGATTCTGCCATGTAGTCAAACTCCTTGAATTAACAGGCCTATTCTCTCAGGGAAACTCACTGGGCTTTTGGAGCTCACTTCGTGAACTGCATGCATGCAATTTCTCTTCGGGTAACATGAGCTATTCATACAGACTCCATGAGCAAACTTATTTGTACAGACTGCAGTTCTACCTGCATACAAGAATGGCTGCTGTCATCACATATGCATAAATGCTCTGCATTATGATAATTATTTGTAATCAGTGTAGAAAATTATTCCATCTAAATGCAGAAAATATTTAATACAAATTTATTTTACTCAAAAGTTGGGTTTATTCACTCATTTGCACTTAAATTGAAAATTAAAAAATTGTAATTTTTTCATCTTCTCTGACCAGTACAGGTTTTTTTCAGTGCAATTCCTAACACTAAATATCTCTATTTTCAAGGAGATACTAATCTACAACATAAATACTGGAGATCAGTCACCAATATATCACATCACTGCATATGTGTGTGCAACACTGAGAGGTACTAACAGAAAGGCTATAGCCCTTTATCTTCCTTCCCCCTCAACATCTGCAGTGGAATTTCTAATCCAGTATTTGCCACACATATAAATTATTTTGCTTTCAAAGAATTATATTGGTGGTAACTTAACTCTTCCAGACATTTTACTTCTAGGAATTTTTGCAGAAAAATAGCCATTTATTCAATTCTAGAACATAAATTTTAGTAAAGTGCATAAAAAAACCAAAACGCAAATTTGGCTACTTGTGCTTGGATACTGCCTTGTATGCTCTCAACTCATTACTTTTTGTTTGACATGATTGTAGTAGGGTTGCTGGGACAGCTGAAGAGAACAAAGATTCTTCTTTTTAGTAAGGTTTGTACAGTTTTAACAATGATGTTTTCTTGTGTGATAATTGGAGAAGGTGAAAAGGCAGATTTCCATTCTAACTGTAACTCTGCCAAAACAAGGTACTAGGGACTCAGAGTAGCTATATGTTTTATTGTTGCATAACACACTAAAATGCATAGTACCAGTCCCTCACTTAGTACATATGTTCCTGGAAAGATTAACAGGCTAATGTGCCTCGTTCTTCATGTCACTGAAGAATGAAGAAGACACGAAGAAGGCAGGAAAAAATAGCTGAAAGAGGTAAAAAAGTATTCCAGTTTCCTGTAGTAAAAGTTTTATATATATTTTTTCATTAATAAATCACAAGAGCATAATGGATTAAAAGGTGTGTCACCCTGTACTTTGAGGTGAATTATAGAAAAATTATTATTCCCTGATCAGCAGAGTTTCTGCTCTTTAGACAAATTTATAAAAAAGGTCTTTTTCAGCAGATGTCAAAGGAATTTAAGACAGTAAAATTCCTCTTTAAAAGGTGACAAAAAAATCAACTTTGTGATTGCAACCTCAACAAGGGCAACTGCTCCCCTTCCACAAAAAGAGGATTACTCTCTTTCAGGAATTCTGTGTTTATTAGTCATGCTCTCATAGCGTCTGACATAATTTCAGCTAAGTAATTATACTTATGAACTTTACCTAGCTGTTCCATAGCCCAGAGTTGATTCAAGTTCAAATCTTGAAATGAAAGTGGTTTACCTCTGCTTACCCAGGTTCCTTAGGTGAAGAAACTGACTTCATTTCTAAGGTGAGAATCAATTCAAGCAGTGAGATACTTATAAGAGAACAACTGAACTAATATTGTTTGGCCCCATTTCCTTCCAGCTTTGTCTGTCTTTTCTTTTTCCTTTTTTTTTCTTTTTTGTCCCCCCTTTTTTTTTTTACCTGCAGAAGTGACTTCTTAGTGTGCCATTACCTGTCAAGTACTCCCACATTAGGTAATTCTAGTATTTTTCCCATATGCAGCTTTAACTCTCTCTGTACACAATCTAGCCATGAGATCTAAAAAAGTTCCTCCTTTGCTTTTCACATCTGACATTGTTGGAAAAAAAGAACCCAGACTTTGTTTTGGATGGAACACAGGGATTTGAGTTTGAAGAGTGTAGAAGACAACTGTTTCCAGCGTTTATGCTTAACAGCATGGTTCTGGGTGACAGGAAAACATTTCTGCCAATGCAGTGCAGAGCCCAGGGGAGAAAGGATGTACTTTGATACCAAAACTTGTGTGCTACCTCTACTAAAGCACAAAAAGTTAAAGTTTATTTAAAAGTAACAAGTACTAGTACTGACTATATATACACTACGATCTCAACCCCAACATTATTTTAGAGTTTCCTATCCTGTTAACAAATCTACTTTAAGATAAGTCTACACTGCAAATCAGAGAAATGGCTAAGTATTGTGTAAACATAGCTAAATGATCTCTAACTTGTCTTAATTCTTGATTTTAAAAAATGCAGGTATTTAAAACCAAAGCTGTAAAACTCTCCACAGCCGGAAGGTAAAAAAAATAAAAATAAAAATTAAAAATTAAAAAATATATATTAGGAAGCTCATTTCTGATGTCACAGTCATGGTCATCTGTACACAGTTTAGTTTAAAGCTTGTTTAATTCTATCGACTTTGGTAGGGTTAAGTTTAGCTTCTTCCAGCCGTAGATTTCAACAAACAAAACAAAAAACACCTTCTCCACCCCAAAAACAAAGTGGGGGGAGAAAAAAATGAAGTAATCTCATTTCATGTTAGATGTTGTACCTGAGTATGATGAACAGCTAAGGGATGGAAGTATGTAAATCCACTGGGTATGTTTATGAGATATAGTTTAGGCACATGTAGCAAAAAATCAGTTGGAACAGCTGTATTTAAGAACAGTAAGAAACAGATACAAGAATTACAGCAATGATTTAAAACAAATGAAAACTCTTATTCCCATGAAAGATATAGAGGTAAAAGAAAGATGCAACAAATGTTGTGTAAATTATAAAAAAATAGATATGATATTAGATTAACATCCCCTCTCTCTCTCTCTGTCTTTGAAAAGGTAACTGATTATGAGACAGATTTTATGTATCTGAATTTTAGTAATGGTTTTTATTTGATTGCACACAACTATTAGTTACGCTGGAGGAGAAATACCTTTGAAGAACTGTGGATAAAGTGTTAGTTAATTAAAAGGTGATAATGGATAGCGCTAAAAGACAAACTATTGGACAACAGGGAGGTTATCAGTTCTTGAAGAAAGATTGCTATAACATATTTACATTAACTAACACAAAGTAGGAATGCATTAATGGCAGTCATTGCTGACATGAAATTATGTGGCATTTTAAGGACTGATTGGCCTTCAGAAGAGACAACTAGAAATGGGATTAATATAGTCATATGAAAGGCAAGGACTAATTTCTGTTATTAAGTGGGAAGCTCATCATTTGAGGATGATGGGGGAGGAAAAGGTCACACATTCCAGTTGGCAAAAAGAGTCAAAACAATACAAGTGTGAAAAGAGAAGACATTAAGAAGCAGAAAAAAATCAAGAGCATTGGTCAAATTGCATCTGCAATATTGCATAAAATATATGTTCAACAGACATGAATTCAGACAGGTAGAAGAAAAAAGTGCCAAGGACCCATGCACTCTTCCAGTGATCCATACTCCTCCCAGTAAGGAATTTCAGGAACTAGCATATCAGGGGAGAACAGAAGAGTTAAACCTATTTTGTATAGTAACATAAAACCTAAGAGGAGATGGAATTTCTGCCTATAAATAAATCAGATGGGTAAAATCTGGGGGAGGAAGAACTGGGGAGAGCACTATTTTATGTTTACTGACAAAGTGGCATAGAAACAAATGATGTGATACAAAACGTCGTAATGTTGAGCTTGATGCTTAAGAAAGGGATATTATTAAACAACCATAGAGGACTCTCCAGTGTCTCCAGTCATATCAAACAGGGGACAAAACTGAAATTCAGTGCTGTATTACTAATTAGTGAATGTATGAAAACAGTCCTTCATGGGCAACTTAATTAGTTATTGCTCTTCAAATACATCTAGTGAATAGTAATTCTTACATGAAATTGCCCAGCCTGAACCTCTCCTATAGGAAAAGTATATGGCGTCTTTCTAACTTTAAGGGAATATGAGAAGAGGGTTTATACACGATAA
Source organism: Antrostomus carolinensis (assembly GCF_000700745.2). NCBI lineage: Eukaryota > Metazoa > Chordata > Aves > Caprimulgiformes > Caprimulgidae > Antrostomus > Antrostomus carolinensis. The sequence goes on from NW_010322261.1 coordinate 30,436, forward strand.
ACCTGTGTTCTGAGTACTAAGTAAATTTATTTTCAAATTACTGAAAGTAGAGCCCAGAAAAGCCACAATAATGTCATCTGAGTATTAATCATAGTTTCCCATTACATACATTGAGAATTTGACTGCTGTTTGTCACATAGAAAGTACTCAGGCAACACAGATTTAAACAGGCAAGAAAACTTAATAAACATTTTAAAAATTATTTTCCTGTCAAAACAAAGAAGCAATTAAAAAGCATGTTCATAATGTTTCAACTAATCCTGTTGCCTCTATATTGAGTCATCTGGTGTTTATGCAACAAGAACTAGAAAAAAAATCTGATAAAATCCTTATCCAAATAATCATGCTCTGCAACTATACCCAAATGTTTTTGTTATGGGCATATCACTATGACTGATCCAATAACTTTCTGGCAGATGACAAAATACAAAAAAACATGTTGACACTGGGGGGAAGGTGCAGCTTTTTAAAGGAATATGCACTTATCTCCTATACAGTAAAGTTTTTTTTCCAGGACATTAAAGATTAAGATACTTTGTACAATAATGAAAACTATTTCTGCTATAAGGTACTATTTTAATGGAAGCTGGGGTACCAGCTAATTACTGTCTATAAAGAAATCAATTAATGTTTTTACCTAACTGACGTGGATAATCCTAAAAATTCAGTGATGGTGAAAGGTAGTTCTATTTGGTTTATCCCTAATAAATTGAAATATTTAAAGAATTAACAAAGATAACTGGTTCTGTTAAACTGTATTAAATCCAAAGTCTGGAGGGAACATGTAAACAAGCTGCTCCAAATCATTGTTCTTCAACTTCCCATCTATTTTTACCCACCCTACAGCTATCTAAAAGTATAGTTTGATTTCATCTTACATGTAGAATTTTAATTGTGAAGGCTTTGTAGTATTCTAAAGGGCAAATAAAGAAAAATTCCAATCTAACCTTTCTACTAAAACCTTTGACCTCTACACTGTATCATGAATGGGCTGATTTAGAGGTACTGACATAATTTGAAAAGGCACATTTATTTAAATATTAACAAGTTTTCCTTTCAAGCACTGATGTTGACCTGCTACTACTTACATTTAGCTATTGGTGGTATTTTCTTGCAGGGCAATATATTAGCAAATTGCAACTTTAATTCCACTTGTTAACCTATAATAACCAGTACAGGAACTGCCTGATCTGAAAAAATCTGAACTTTTGTTTAAGATCAATAATGGAAAAGCCAGTTGTTATGCTTACACCTTTTTTCTCCTCACCCCTAACCAGAACTCCTCTGATCTTTCATTCCAATGGATAAATCAGGAAATATTTCACAGTTACAAAATATTACAAGATCACAACATTTTTCCTGTTACTTATTGGTGATAAACTTATCTTAATCTAAGAAAGTTATAAAGCCTTCAGCCCCAAAAGGAGATGGATCATAATATTTAACAAACAGACTTTATTAAGATATTCAGTCAGTTCTGAGACTATATGGTATTATTCTGAGACCAACTCAAGACTAATTTTTGTAAAGACTTGCATACTAAGCCACTCAGGAAAACCAGCAGCTGCCACAAGACTCACCTAGGGTCACAGAGAGTCTGGGCAAATATTTCTGTACCCTGTGCTGCTGCTCAGAAAGATTGTAGGTTTGTTGTGGCAGATGCATATGCCATGAAAACAACTGAAAGGAGTTTGTAATGTACAGAGAGCATGATGCAGACAAATGTGGAGAGTTGTGCCTTTGGAGACAAAAATGTACCCCTGTGGCCCTGCCCATCTATGCCATTGATGACAGCCTTCCATTTCCAGCAATGCTCAGGCTGTGTGGCTGATCATTTAACATGACCCAGGTTTCTCATATTTTAGTCCAACAACAAAGCTTATCCAACACTACTGAAGCTATTGCTGAAACATTTGTGGCACCAACCTTCCCATATTGCTCCTGGACTTTGACAAAACATTTATTTTCAGAACCTGATGGCTAGGTTAGTGGACATAGTTAAATTTATACTCCCCATTCCAAAAGTATTTCTATTTTTAGTATATTGGCATTTCTTAATCTCTGCTAGTAGGTTTTGATACATAATGTCTCATTTGAATACATTAGCATATCAGTAGCACAAGGCCATTACAGAATGTAGGGGATGAAAGCAATTTTACATGCCATTATTTCCCAAGAAAACTAGGAGAACCAAGAAAGGAAATTGCCTACTATTTTGTTAAAAAAACCCACAACAAAACCGCAAAATACCCCCAAAAATGAAATCAGAAAGCTTTCATCATTCTGTAGGCATTTGATACATCTGTGTCATGGATAGCTCTGGTCTAAGCAGTTATGGATCCCTTTGCCCTTGTTGGTTTTAAAAATATCCAATATTATTTTTAATATGTAAACATCACAAGAGATCTACGATGAAAAAAAATAACAACATTAAAAGGAAACACAGTAATTTACTCATTGTTGCTAAGCAACTCTGCATTTGTACCCCATTACATTTCTGATCAGCATGAGCAGTAGAGCAACTAAAAAAAAAAAAAAAAGGAAATAAAAGAAAAAAATAGTCTTCAGTTTAATAGTACTGCTTACCAGCTAGCACAGCACGGTTTCTGGACAGTGTTTGGGCTTCCTTTAACAATTCATTATACTCTAACATCAGAATAATCTTTTAACCAACTATGGCAGTACCATGGCAGAGATAATCTCCTGTCTTTGTAGATTCAAGCTGAAATATCTAACAGTCTATCATAGATAAGCTCTCTGAAAAAGATATTTTCATTAAAACATCTAGTTAAATATTTTTATGCAGAAAATACACACACCTGAAATTATCGGAGACTATACATTGCATATAAACATATTGTAATATAAAGCATAAACTCATGATGCTATTTCATATTACAGCTATGCAGTAAATTCAAGAAATTCAACTCAAGGCATCATGAAATTAATTCTGAATCTACAGTTAGCATATTCGGGAAACAATAACTTTAAAATTTTCAAGAAATTTGGTTTTGAACCTGCTTACTCTCATTGTGCATCCAGATCCATGGCTGTAGTTTGGATTCATCCATCCAAAGTACATTTGAGAACATACAGTCCTGAGCAGGGTATTGACCAGTAGCAAAGAGAGAGGTCAACATGAAATTATAATTCTTTTTAATGTTATTCAATTGCTTCATCTTTCATTTGCTTACATTATTCTTCAAAGAGACTTAAAAAAAAAAGGAAGCTCCTCCCCTTTTGATCAGTACAGCAATCAGAAAATCAACAAGTTAATAATTTTCCACTAATATACTGAGAAATGGAGGTGGAAATTAATTTAGGAAACATAAGGGTTTTCTTAAATTATAGGATATTTCACAGGGTACTTAGGGTGCTTCTTGAACTTTTGAATTTTCAGACTGATAGACTGAGCAAAAAAAGCTTCTATCTGCATTTTATAGAGCATTGATGTATCCAATTAAGGTGTAGGAAAGGCTACAGAAGTGTGTAAAAGCATCTGAGGAGATTAATTGAGAGTGCAAAGGAAGATTTTTTTCACTTTTTGGTTGTGGTTGGGAAATAACACACTTAGTATCTATACACATTAATGTATACTTTACACATTTTATATCCATTAATGACAAAGCCTAACATGGCCAACACTGTATTAGTGCCAAAGGGCAATTCTGTTGTGCCTGGAAGAAAGTAGCCACTGTTCATGGAGACTATTAGACATGCATGAGGCACTGGATGTACTGATCTTGTACCTGCCAGGAATGGCAGGTCTGAGAATGATAATGGAGTAGCAGGACAATTTAAAATCTTAACTTTGCTTTAGTCATTGGTAAGAGACACATTTAGTGCTATTAGCACAATTAAAAACCGTAAAAAAAACCCCAAACTCAACACACACAGACAAGTAAATCTAATCCATGAAACATCAGAACTGGTGCAGCTGAGTACTTAATAACATAAGGCAGGAAATACACTGAAAATAATTGGGTCACGTATTAAAAAAATGCAAATATTAATGCATACCTGTACTCCTGGCTCAACTTAAAACCTTCAAGAAATAGTTGCAGTCCAGAGAAATGGTTTTCCTCCCAACCTGTTTTTCAGTGGGTTGCAACTAACAGATTTGGCTAGATATCAATCTATCAGGGGAAAAGGGAAAAAAGAACACACTCACTGTTAAATATACCCACTGTTTAAAACTCAATGGAAAACAAAACAAAACAAAACCAACAACCAGATCTCAAGGTACAAGATGCTGCAGTCTGGAAGGGTATTCTAAGGAAATAATGTTTTACTTTTGTCCTGTTTTTACATCCTTTCCCAGGAATCTGTTAATGGCTACCAGGATCCTAAATTAGCTGAAACTGTATCAGATCCAATGTACTCATGCTTATTTGCTTAAGGGATTCTTTTTATTTATGTTAACAATCTGTACGGACAAAACTGAGTCACCTTATTAATGATTTCCATAAGAGATTATAGAAAATTTTTATATCTAATTTCTTAGTGTATTTATAGTAAAATATACAACCAAAGTCCACATAACATGTTGTACCCACTATCCTTTCACTGAAAGCACATTCAATAACATTCCTGGAAAATCCAAATCTAAACTGAGATATAAACGTGATTTCCAACCACCAGCTATTTTTCCAGATCAAAACACTGCTTCCAAAGCCACCTTGGGGAAAAAAAAAAAATAAAAATCTGTCATTAGGTGGAGGTCTGTACCTCTATGTAGGATTAATATACAATTGAATCTGAGCAGTGTGTATGGAGAGTTAGGGGTAGGAGTGTTCATTTTCTATGGAAGCAGGGTAAGTGCTCCAGCTCCCAACCATTTTGGCGGCCCTTAACTGACTCTAGTTTATTTATCTTTTTTGTAATGGAGGGCCCAAAATTGGGCACAGTATCCAGATGCCATCTCAAACATGCTAAGTAGAGGGGAATAACCCCTTTCCTTGCTCTACTGGTCATGATCCTGCTCATACAGCCCGAGATGCTGCTGGCCAACTTTGCTGCCATGACATATTCCTTGCCCACACCCCACTTGCTGCCAACCAGGACCCTCAGGGCCTTTTTCACAGAGCTGCTCCCTAGCCAGTCACTGCTCAGCCCATCCAGTTGGCAGGGGCTTTTCCTTCGTGGGGCAGGACTTTGCGTTTGTCCTTGTTGAGTTTCATATTGTTCCCATCAGCTCATTCCTTCAACCTGTCTAGGTCTCAACAGTAGCACTGCTCCTGAGCAGATCAACTGCTCTCCACAGTTTGGTGGTACCTGCAAACCTCATGAGCAAGCTCTCCATCATCTCATCCACATAGTTGGTAAAAAAGTTAGACAGGATGGGTCCCAGGATAGACCCCTGTGATATTGCATGTCTTACTGGCATCCAGGTAGAGTACAACCCTCCTCCGGGTTTGATCATCCAGTCATTTTTTTTACTCATCTTATTGTCCACCCATCCAGACTGAAACATCCTTAGATACAAGGATGCTACATGGAACCAATTTGAAAATCCCGATAGTATTTATTTTTAAGCTCTTGACCTTATCCTCTATGCACTGAAAAACACTATAAGTTCACAATTAACTAATTATTTCTTTTTCTGTTCATCTTTTTCTACTTCTACCAGCTCTAAATAATTTTATGCTCATGTATACAGTAATTATTTTTCTCCTACAAGGAAGAAAAATTAACTTCTAAATTACTTCAGAAAAATAATAACCAGTAAGGCTGTTTGAGCTACTATGACTGCAACAAATTAACAAAAACAAAACACCATAAAATATGAATTTGAATTCTTTTTAATGAAGTAAAGATTAATTATTTAAATCAGATAGAATTTATTAAAAACTACCCTTTATCTGACAGTGTGCATGACTCTAATCTATTAATGTTAGAAAAAGACTTCTCTTGTTGCTATTTTGGTAATGAAAGGAAGTATCACATAGCAAGTTATCATCTTATGTTCCAGATCCACATATAGGTTACTTATGAAACATTCAATTAAGAAAAAGAAGGCAATTCATAAACTTTTTAATGTTAATTTTCGTATCAGTAACTTTCAGGAAAGTAAAAGAAATGATTTTTTTTTTTTTTTTTTTGTCAAAAGCTAACAGAATGCACAAGTCCAGAAGCAAAGTGTTGGCAACAATTATTTCAACAAGGAATTACTGATAATGTTACATAAAATATTCTCAGGGGAAATGCAGACTCATGATACTTTAAAGTAAGTTTTAATGTGTTTACTAGAACTAGAATTTAGGAGTTTAACTATGGAACACTTAAATCATTAACAGCTTATGCAGTTACTATAGCAATATACAAAGAACAAAAATTTACAGGATGTTGAAACTGGAGTAACATATTCATAAAAGTCTACGTCACCAAAATTTCACTAGAAATTACAGGTCAAAAAAGTTGAATACCAAATTATGAAAATACTGGAGGAAGTATAATAATGATAATAAAAAAGATTGGCATCAAGATATACTGGCATCAGGAAATATTTCCTCAGCATCTAAACAGGAGGTATGAGAAATTTCTGCTCCAGCTTGTATGCAAAGTAGAAGAGAAAATTGTGGTAGTTCTGCAGTCCTTGAGAAACTTCACTGAATTCCATATATGTATTGCCAGAAAGGTGTTTCACAGTGCAATGGTGGCAAAAATCTAGCCCATAAGCAGCTGTATAAATCAAGTATTTAATGTTTCCAACTCAGCCTGAGCTAAGAAAAGATGAATGGTCAAACACTTGAACAATGTCATGACATAAAGTGATTCTATTCCTGGTTTAACTTTTTCTGCTGTCACAAAAATATAAAAAAATGATAATTTGAAGCCTTTCATAGCTTTTCTGTAGCCAAACGGCCATGTCAAAATAGACAAAAATGTTTAAGTTTCAAACCATACTTTAAAAAAAAAAATTAAGTGCATAATCAACACTGAAAAATATCAACAGAAATTTAAGTATTTTAGCAAACAAATATTTCAGTTAGCATGGCTTTAAAAACCTAAAATTTGAAGTCATCTGAAAATGTGTAGTTGAAGTTATAAGACAGACCTCTGATCTCTTATATATACATATAATGGTACATTCTACGCATTATCTGTCCTAGCGTGTAGCTCTATTGTCACACACACGTACACTAATTCAGCATGGCATTTACTTTCTAAATTTACATGTCTCTTACTTTCTCTGAATTGAGAATTATTAATTCCTATGATGTAATTTACCACAGCATCTCAAAGTGTTTTAAAAGCATCATTTGACAGATGGGGAAGCTGAGACACAGAATCATGAAGTAGCCTGCACAAGGTCATGCAGCAAAACTCTGGGAAAAAACAAGAATAAATGTCATGGTCTTGTACTCTATCTATAAGACAGATATACAGATATTACATCCTCCATCATTCCTCCTACTTTATATTTAGAAGCAAAGATTTTTATACAGATTTGTAGGTTTACCTTCACATTATATAGATTCTATAATCCTTCATATAAGGAGCATTTTAAGTTTATCCTGCCTTTTGTTTTTGTTCTGGATTAAATATTACAGAATTACCCATTTTGTTCTTGTGACTTGGAAAAGCAGGCTCGGGGAACAGAAACTGAAATCTACAGAATGGTCCAAAACACAAGTCCTCACAACACATTACAGACAGTCACAGGAGATTATTCAGCAGCCTAACACAAATTGCTTAAAGAAAAATGGATCAAAGCTACAGAGACACAGAAAGAACAATATGTAGTCCTGAGTAATCATTGTTATTTTGCAGAAACCATTTCTAGGTGTCTGAGTGCCTCTAACCTTGCTCTGGCAAGAACTTACAGGGAGATATATAAAAGAATAAAACTAACTCAAGCATATAAGCGTATTTTATGGTTTGTCTTTACATTACTGTCGCTTCTTTGCATTTGTTTGGAAATCGTGGTCACCAAGTCTCTAAGGAAAACAATGAAAGGTGTCCCTTGAATTTCTGCATACAAGACCTCCATAGTTTTACCACCAGGCTCCCTTAAGCTGACTTGATCCTTAAGCATAAATCCCACTAGCATATATTGCTTTTGTCTGGATCTTTATAGCTTTTCCTGGGGAATTTATCTCATCAGTGATCTTTCAACATTTGATATAGTTGCTCTAAGAATTCATAGCAGTTACTATTTCAAATGATTATTTATTTTTTGCAATATCACTACTGCCTCTTAAGACATTTTTATCTTTTTGGCAAGCATGTTTTTCCCGTAGCTTCTAGGTAGTGAGGCAGACTTCTATCTTTTCCAGTAACTCCATATAGGAAAAAGAGACATGATAATAGGTTGATTAATAATTAGACTTATTTTTAGTCTGGTATACTCTTGAGCAAAATGTGGAAAAGAGAATTTTAGAAATTTAGAAATTTCTCTCCATTCTAATTTTGTTCTACCTCCTATGGGCCAATAATTATCAAATATTTCTGTATTTTCAGTTCTGCATAAGCAAGCTGATGGGGTTTTTTGAAAACAAGTTATAAAATTCTGTCATGTAACCCAGAGTTAGTAGCACCTCCATGACAAATACTTCTGATATCATTTTATAGAGGCCAGTTTACCAAATGTGCAGTTATCTCTCTCCTTGATGCCCTAGCTACCCAATCTTTGATACACATGAGCATATCCAATCAAGCCTGAGGAGCTTCTTTCCTTTGGTGCAAGTTTCTTAAATGCAGTACCCCTAAATTCTACTGATAGAGCCAAGTTAAAATACCATTAAAATAATTCAATTTCACTTAATCTAGAAATAAATTAGAACAGAATATAGTGGAACAAAGAAGACAGAAGAACATGGGGAAATACAACTTAAAATACAGTCCACCATGAACCTGAAATTAAATGCAACTGGCAGGGACAAATTGGGACTTGCCTTATGGTACACACAGAGGAGATTAAGGTTATAGAAGACATTATTCTCCCACAGAGATATCCCCTCTTCTCTATCCCAGGGAGACCTTTGCTATGTGATATCTCAAAGATACAGCATGAAAACCTGAATGGAAAGATTGGTTTTCAGACTCAACCACAAGTGCATATTTATATATTCCCAAGTGGGAAAGTATCACAGTACCTTTGAGTAGCCCCATGAGCCACAGACACTCCCTTATTTAGAACCAAGCTGATTATCTTTAAGCAGAGAAAAATATTCCAATAGCTGTAAGATAAAAAGTAATATTAATGATTGGTTGCATATATAGCAGTTTTGAAGTATGCTGTTGCTTTCATTTTTAAGTCTTTCTCAGTTCCAAGGTGTTTCATTTATGAATATAGTCATATGAAAAGTCAAATGATAAAAAAAAAAAACACCACAAAATGATAACTTGCCATTGAATTAAGTATTCTGCTACAGTACAATAAGTAATTTCCAATTGCACTGGACCCTAAACGGATTGAAATATTTGGAGATTTATATAGTGGCAGAGTTAGATGAAGTATTTTGTAGTGAATGATTCAATTATCTTGAGAAAGTTTCCTAAACTTGAATGCTTTGAATAATTACTTTTTAAATGCATTTTTGAGATACTATTAAATTCTTGTTTAAAAAAAGGAGAAAAGATTATTGTGATAAGGTAAAGCCCTTATACCAAGATGTTGATTTGTTTTGATACAAATATTTTATAATGAGTATTTGTAAAGTTGAGACAAATTACACTTTCTAATTCATAGAATATTCTAACACATGAGCAGATTTAGCATATTCACATGTTTAATATGATCTCCTCTACTCCTCACTTCAATACATTCTGATATGGCAATTATTATGAATCAGCTCCATAAACTACATTCACACTTCCCTCTCCACCCCCAGAAACCAACGAAATTAATAAAATCTTTTGAAGCTGTCTGAATTTCTGCATGGTCATTGTATCTTCTTAACATCTGCCACACATATGACTTATTTTCATTTTTCTAAACAGTTTTTGATTTTTAAGAATTTCCATCAAGCAGAATGATGAAAAGAAAAATGAGAGGAAAAAAATTATAAAGTCCAAAATAATGTTCAGTATTTATAGAATAACACTAAACTACAATCACATATATTCTTGCTTTGATAGATACCTAAATTTGACAGATGTTTAATGGCAACCAAGAAAACAAAGGTGTACAGGATGCACACCAAAGTATGCTTAAGTTCTCAAAGCACACTTCAGAATAAGCCAAACCTCCTTGAAAAGATATATAAAAACTAAATGCCCTTTTTACATAAGGCATTGATTCAAATCAAAAGCTGGTTTGATAATCTTTTAATGACCTTACTCAGATTCTTATTACCTGGTCAGTTACCACCGGTTATGTATCCTTATTACAAGGAAATTAGCATAGTATTCCGAGGACTAATTCTGTCCCAGTTTTAAACCTGATTTGCCAGCAATGGTCACAGATGGGAGACTACTCTCTGAGAAAGAATGATCAAGAGAGCAGGTACAGTAGAAATAAGAAAAATAATAGTTTTTTATAGAAGCAACAAGACGTAAAATGCTGTGAGTGTTGCTTAATGTGTGTGATACTTTGCATATTTTTGTATCTTCACCTTTACAGTGAAGATATCATATCAAATTTTGTAATTTAATAATTAAAGTATACAGAAAATCTTGTAAGATATCTAAAATCTAGTGTGCACAGGTGGAGAAGGAAAACATTCTTCAATTGCAAATGAGCAGGACTTCAACGCCAAACAAAAAAAAAAAAAAAAAAAAAAGAAAGAAAGAAAATAAGTCAGAAAGTGGCCTTATACTCTCTCTCCACCCTTTTTGTCCAGACAGTTTTGATGTTAAGCAGGTTTCACACACATCCATTTGTCAGAAAGTCACTATGGACAGATAAGTGTTCCCTGTTGTACTGGTTTACACTAGGTATTAAGATCAAAGACTGTCAACAGGAATGTTCTCTCCCACCAGATTCTCTCTAAAAATCTGAAGGAGTCAGATAAAAGCCATCTGTTATTTTACCAGTACAGATGTTTGTTTTAGAAGACCTTTCCTGCATATCCACTTCAGCTGGAATAACTTCACATGCTTTGCACTGGGAACAAGGAACAACACATGCATTCTGAAAGGCACCAAACAGGCCTTTTAATGTAACTATAACATTTTACGGTGAGACAGAATGGCAGCCAGCATAGGTTGTAAAAATAATACTAAAAATAAGAGCCAGTAAAAAAATGAAAGTTGGCAAAAATTTGTACCACTTTTGCCAAGAAATTGATTAAATCTTTGCTTGAAAACTTGGTTTGTTAAGTATTTGAATATAGCCTAGAATATTAGCAAGAATATTCAGGAGGTCACTTAGCTACATGCTTATTCATTTTGTTTCTATTTTATCTCGTTTCTCTTGTATTTTCTTAAAATTATTTTTGCAGTGTAAGTCTTACAACTCCTCTGTTTCTTGTTGTACGCTGACTCAGTCATCATTCCTATTTTTACTGAGTTTTATACCTTGAGCCTTGCCTTTGTGTTATGAGTACACATAATTTTTTTTTTCTTCACTATACTTTCACCTTTTTTATCTTCCCTTTGTCAGAATTGTACTCTGCCAAAAAGAAACAGCCAACCCAAAGTCTCACATATAAAAACCAGTACAATCTGCCAGTCCCTAATCTCTCAAACATGAGTAACTGATGCTATGACTTAGTCTCAGTAGTAAAATTAGGATAAATGCCTAGTATGCCTAATATGCTCATAAGAGCCTAAAACATGTATATATATTTGCATGAGCAATATAGAAACTTCTTTTCTTGTAGCCTAGTCAACTAACACAATTTTAAGCATACTCTCTTAATACCAGTCTAAACATTTTCATTTTTTTCTTTTCTTTTGTTAAATTATTCATTCTAAATCACTGTAGAATGACATATATTCAGTTTTCCTGACTTTCTGGAAATGAGTAGCTTGGCCTACATGCCCATTCATGGCAACTCTACAACTAAATCAAGATCATTAAAAGGGACAAATTACTTAGACCTTATATTTCCTCAGTGGAAATTTAACAGAGAGAAAACTTGCCTAGTGTTAAGTAAGTAATTGTAATTTATTCAGTCCTTTTTTTTTTTTTTTTTGACCATGCACAAATTTTTAACATTATAGGTTTCATTTTAGAACTTTCCAGAAAGATATGAAGAAACAGTATTTGGATAATGCCAGCTTGCTCTGAGGACAGAGATCAGGAGGTGCCATTTCATTTTGCACACTTCAAATTCTGTTGTTATTTTACTGTTGCAGGTTGACAGAAGGAGAACCCAACAGAACTCAATACATAGCTGTCCTCTGCAACAGCCGTTCTTCCCATCCAAAAACATCATTTGCCTTTTTCTGTCATATGCATGTCCAAGTCTCAAGTCCAGTGAGATGAGAATAGACAGACTGAATTTGATGTTCTTTGTTGTGATCCACAGGCATTCCCCTTGTATTTTGGTCCCCCAAAATTTAGCGTATAGTTTACCTACTGTAAACTTACAGGAGAGTTCAAGGACAGGTAAAGAAATTTTAACCATTGGAACACTGTTATATTGTCAAAATATACAACAATGCAAACATCATATTGTCAAAATGTCGACCACATTGTTTCAAAACCCTGTTTTTAGCTGTCATATACACATTTATCAGGAACACCTTTATTTAGCCAGACCCCTAACAATGTATTCCAATACTGATGTAGGTAATGAAACAAAAGCAGGAGAATTAATTGCAAGTCTATGTGTAAAAACAATTAAGTATTTAAAATGAGTACTGCACATCTGGAAACACAAATTAAATGACAAAGAAAATCTAAATATTAAAAGTAAATGTTCTCCAGTGGACTGTAAACATGATACATTTAAATACATTCTTAATGTCCAAGAAGGACACTAAAAGTTTATGGAATCAAAGTGTTTCTGAAAAACAAGTAGCATCTTTTTAAGAAGTCATAAAAAAGACAATAGGAAAAAAACTTAATATATTTAGCGCTCGTTTTCTAAAGTAAAAGACAGTTCAAAGCCAGTAAGGATACTGTAAACATAAATATTTGAAGTGAGCTAAAACCATCAGATTTTCATTTACAAATAATACAGGAGTTTCCATCCCCTGAAGTGACCAATAGGTTACGTTTTGGAGTTTAAACGGTAAGTTAGAAACAAATTATCTAACATAATAAAGGTAGTTGTTTCTATATGAGAACATGCTAGAGACCTGTAATATGGCACATGGTATGGTTTTATCTAGTAATTATACAGGAAGAAACAGTTGCTTACATTCAAGGAGAAAACAACAAAAACAACAGCAACAAAACCAAACAAGAACAACCAGGTAAAAGAACAGCTACTATTGAGTTATTTTCTTTTCCTTCTTGGAATATTTCGGTACGCCTTTCTACGGAAGCACTATTGTAATGATAATCACTGATTGTCTGCTGAATCTCTATTCAACAAAATAAAACCTTGTCACCATAAGCTTTCTTAATGTATATATATACAATTGTTTGCTGTAAAAATGACCCAATACTGCTAAATTTTATAATGATATCTTATTATCAACTTCTGATTGAATATCTAAATAATTTTCTACAATCACATCTAGACTTAAGTTCCACAGCTTGACATAAAGTTTTACAGAAAATTAAAGCAGCTATTGTTTAAATTCTGTCCTAAACTATTTCTCATTAGACCTCACTTAACTACCTTGTTTTGAAATGACAGAAAAATAATTTATAAAGTCTTAGTTACTGAATACTTGAAAGCTCCATGGAAATTGTGTTTGCATGTTTTCTTACCCTGCAGCAAGTACAAGGTGAATTGAAATTCTTCACTCTGCAGGGAAAATAACTCCTACTCAACTTAGTGACATTATAAAGTAAGAAGGTCTAAACAGATAGTTATTGAGAAGAAGTTGATAAGTGATAATCTTTTAACGCCATGCCCTACTCATATGTCAACCCCCCTTTCCCACAATATTAGAAAATCACATCAAATTACACTTTGGAGGAAGTCCTTTAGTCTCCTCAGGTATCTTTCTACTCAACTACACCTAAATTTTCATGGATTTATGCTCATTTCAGTGTTATTAAAATTTAAATTAAAAAAAAAAATCTGTGTACTGGTTATAAATAGTGCCTGTATCAGAGATGAAAGAAAAAAAAAAAAATAATCTGTGTCAGACTATGTCATCACTGGTTGTTGCCACCATTACACTTAAATGTGCAAAAGTAGTTAAAAAGCTTGTTGAGATGCTATAGACAAATCAACCTATTTCTTTACATGAAATGCTACAGAAACAATAGTAAAGTAATAAATGTATTTCTTCTGAATTTTCATTCTGAAACCATACAGAAGCCACTGCTGTCTTTTAGTTTCAAACTGAGTGTAGTATCAGTAGGGTTTTTTTCCCAGTGAAGACTGCTGTGCAATGTGTTATTCTCTACAGAAACTGTTACTACTCCACATTAACATTTCATTTTATTTTGCTTTTCAAATGTCCCTTGTTGCCATTAAAATTCAGAATATGGATCTTCGGATCCATTTATACAACAAAATCACACAAAATGATCAGATTCTCTTGCTTATCACAAGCCTTATATTAGAGAAATAAATCTGTAGTACATATATACAGTGGAGTTCAAAGAGAGAAATTACAGTTTTAAAACATTTCAAGGACTCTTTTAAAAGCAATAGGAGGTTAAGAAGAATCAGCCCTATTTTTCCCATTTTCAAACATAAAAACTGATGTAGCACTGCTCCACTAATATGTAATACTTCAGGACAGCATATCTAACTGGTCAACGAAGCTGTCAAACCACTATACAAAATACCTGAGAGGTCACAGCAGTCTGGTGAAGATCCCATAGACTGTAAAAGGGGAAACATAATCCCTGTTTTTGAAAAGGGGAAAAAGGAAGATCCAGGGAACTACAAACCAGTCAGTCTGACCTCTGTGCCTGGCAAGATCATGGAGCAGATACTCCTGGAAATTATGCTAAGGTACATGGGAGGTGAGGAGGTGACTGGTGACAGCCAACACAGCTTCACCAAGAGTAAATTGTGCCTCACCAATTTGGTGATTTTTTATAATGGAGATACAGCAACGGTGGATAAAGTTAAAGCAACTGATGTCTTCTACCTGGATTTGTGCAAGGTGTTTAACACCATCCCACATGACTTCCTTGCCTCTATGTTGGAGAGGCATGGACTAGATGGATGGACAACTCGGTGGATAAGGAATTGACTGGATGGTTGCATTCAAAGAGTTGCAGTCAATGGTTCAATGTCCAAGTGAAGACAGGTGACGAGTGGCATCCCTCAGGGATCAGTATTGGGACTGTCACTGTTTAACATCTTTGTCAGCAACATGGACAGTGGGATTGAGTGCACCCTCAGCAAGTCTGCCAATGACACCAAGCTGAGTGGTGCAGTTGACACGCTGGAGGGACTGGATGCCATCCAGAGGGACCTTGACAGGCTTAAAAGTGGGCCTGTGCAAACCCCATGAAGTTCAAAAAGGCCAACTGCAAGCTCCTGCATCTGGGTAAGGGCAAGCCCAAGCACAAATACAGGCTGAGTAGAAAATGGATTGCAAGCCACGCTGAGGAGGAGGACTTGGGGCTACTGGTGGACGAGAAGCTCAATATGAGGTGGTAATGCACACTCGCAGCCCAGAAGGCCAACTGTATCCTGGGCTGCATCAAGAGAAGCACAGACAGCAGGTCGAGGGAGGTGATTCTGCCCCTCTACTCTGCTCTTGTGAGACCCCATCTAGAGTACTGTGTCCAGTTCTGGAGCCCCCAACACAAGAAGGACATGAACCTACTGGAGTAAGTCCAGAGGAGGGCCATCAGGTTGATCAAAGGACTGGAGCACCTCTCCTATGAGGACAGGCTTAAATAGTTGGGGTTGTTCAACCTGGAAAAGAAAAGTTCTGGAGAGACCTTATAGTGACCTTCCAGTAGCTGAAGGGGCCTACAGGAAGGCTGGGAAGGGACTTTTTACGAGGGGAGGGAGTGATAGAACAAGGGGTAATGTCTTTAAACTGGACAAGAGTAGATTTAGTCTAGATATTTGGAAGAAATTCTTTCCTGTGAGGGTGGTCAGACACTGGAACTGGTTGCCCAGAGAAGCTGTGGATGCCCCCTCCCTGGAAGTGTTCAAGGCCAGGTTGGATGAGGCTTTGAGCAACTTGGTCTAGTGGAAGGTGTCCCTGGTCATGGCAGCAGGGTTGGAACTAGATGATCTTTAAGGTCCCTTCCAACTCAGACCATTCTATGATTCTGTGATTCTGTCTAAAAGTAGCTTTAAGCTATGCAACTGCATTGAATGACGTGAATTACTTGCCAGTGCCTTTTGGTTTCTGTAGTAATGTGGTATTCCTTCTCTTTAATATAGTCTGAGTCTCCAGAGTTATTTTGGTTTGGAACCAATTTTTCTACAGATTCACAAACTTTCACCTGTGTCTCAGAGATATTTAGTTCTGAAATGTCTAGTGCCACCTCCATAAAAACATTTTGTGAGAAGAAAACTTCCTTTTTATAATTTTACTGAGGAAAGAATCACAGAAAAATATGCAGTCTCAGAACACCTGAACACTTCTAGGCACAGTTACTCATTAAATGCTGTGGACAGAGTTCCATCCAGGCAAATAAAATACCTACCTAAAGGTTTTCTTTTGGGTTTGTGTTGTTGTCTGTTTGGTTGTTTTGTTTTGTTTGGTTTTTGGAGGGGTTTATTTTATAGCTATATTTGGATTGACCTCAGCTGAATGATTACGCTGGGTGGTAACTGCTCTGCTTTTCTGTCTGCTGCTCCATATTCTCCAAGAAGTGATGCTCAAAAGAGACAGGACTATTCAGTGTTAGTCTGCAACTTACTACCTTCACATGGGAGAAGACACTCAAAACCAGGAAACACTTTTGGAACAAAACAATGGCAACAGACAGCAAGTTTGCTCAAGACTGTTTAGAATCCTTTTGGATCTATAACAGCAGATCAGGTCTGAATAACTTTCTCTGGGATATGTACATTTAATAAATGTTTAGTAGCAGGAGTCATCAAGAGGTGGACAAGAAAAAAAAATAATTGTAGGTCAATAAACATACATATTAACATTTCCAACTTCGAAAAGAAAAGCTGAAAGAATCTATTGTTCATTACTTTGGATGAGGTTCACACTTTTTTTTTTTTTTTTTTAATCCATTCCTAGTGAAAGAACTTCACATGATAGTTTCCATTTACTTAACTAGCTAGGTTCTGTGAATTTTGAGCTCTAGGGATAAGAAGTCAATACTGTTCAACTGTTACTTGGTGTAAACCTACCAACTTTGCTCCTTTCTTTACTCCAAGTGGAAAAGACCAGTATTGTATGTTATACAGTCACAGAATCAAGATGTTGAGTAGAGTGCATCCCTATGTTTTCATCCTGTTAGCATGATGCAAGATTTTTAAAGTAGAATATTATGAAGTGCAGCAAAGACATTTAGCCTCATCTTTACAAAAAATACTAACAGGCATAATCCTTATTAAAATCCCACCTACATGACATTTATATTCCTAAATACCTTTAGTCATTTGACAAATAAACACTGAGGTAAGAAGAATCATATCACATCATCAAGACACATGTCCATCTATGCAGAGTTTGTCTAAAGGGGATACATTTCAACAAGGGACACCTTTCGGAGCCTCAGCTCTGCTCTTCATTTACGTGCCATGTTACTCCCCTGAAATACATCATTTCGGTTTTATTTTGCTATCAGTGATAGGATGCACAGGTTGCAGTGCAAGTAGAGTGGAATCAGACACTGCCTTCAGATTCAAAGACTAAAGTCTTAATTACTGCCTTGATTATCAAAGCAGAAAAAAAGATTTTCCCCTCTCACCTAAAATTTAAATTGCCATCAGTGTTCTATCTCCTTTCTTGCACAGTTTCATAGGCCACTAGTCAGAAACTCTCATGGTTGGTTGTGAGACTAATCAACATTCCAGCTAAGTTTATCTGTCAGGTGCCTACAGAAGATTCTTTATTTGAGCAGTGACTTAAATTCCTTCCTTTGTGGTTTCCTTAGTCCATCATAGATCTATCTCACAGATTCAGCAATCTTCAAGCTCACAAGTTTGCTGACAACACCAAGTTGAGTGGTGCGGTTGACACGCTGGAGGGACAGGATGCCATCCAGAGAGACCTTGACAGGCTTGAAAGGTGGGCCTGTGCTAACCTCATGAAGTTCAACAAGGCCAAATGCAAGGTCCTGCACCTGGGTCGGGGCAACCCCAAACATAAATACAGACTGGGCGATGAGTGGCTTGAAGTCAACTCTGAAGAGAAGGAATGGTAGAGAAGTGGCGGTAGATGAGAAGCTCAACATGAGCTGGTAAGGTGCGCTTGCAGCCCAGAAGGCCAACTGTATCCTGGGCTGCATCAAGAGAAATGTGGCCAGCAGGTCGAGGGAGGTGATTCTGTCCCTCTACTCCGCTCTTGTAAGGCCCCACCTGGAATACTGCATCCAGTTCTGGAGTCCCCAAGAAAGACATGGACCTGTTAGTATGACTCCAGAGGAGGTTATGAGGATGATCCAAAGGCTGGAGCACCTCTCCTATGAGGACAGGCTGAGAGAGTTGAGGCTGTTCAGCCTGGAGAAGAGAAGGCTCTGGAAAGGTCTTATAGAGGCCTTCCAATACCTGAAGGGCCTACAAGAAAGCTGAGGAGGGACTTTTTATAAGAGCAGTTAATGACAGAACAAGAGGAAATGGCTTTAAACTGGAAGAGGGTAGGTTTATATTAGATATTAGGAAGAAGTTCTTCACTGTAAGGGTGGTCAGACACTGGCACAGGTTGCCCAGAGAAGCTGTGGATGCCTCTTCCCTGGAAGTGTTTAAGGCCAGGTTGGATAATGCTTTGAGCAACCTGATCTAGTAGAAGGTGTCCCTGCTGATGGCAGGGTGGTTGGAACTAGATGAACTCTAAGGTCCCTTCCAATCCAAATCATTCTATGATTCAAGATTACTAGTAATGCTAAATTACTAAATTAATATTAATGCTCAATTACTATTAATAACTACTACTTAATAGTAATCAATTACTCAAGAAATTAACTGCTAACTATTATTACTTACTATTACTTAATAGCAATTAATTAATTACTATTAATACTACTTCAGAATCCCTACTTTTCTGACAACAATCATCTGCTACTACAGAAGTCTTGGCAGCACACCAGTTTTTATTATGTCCACTAGGGACAATTACTGTGCATGCCTATGGACATTACACACTACATCACCTTTGCTATTTCTTATGTCTAACCAACAAAAAAGAGCAATATCTAACCACAAAATACTCAGGTAAGAACATCAGTAATTTCAAAGATACTTTACTAAGTGGCATGTTTCACTTTCTAATTGGGCAGATTGAGACACAGCGAGTTTTTCACTCAATGGGAAATCTGCTCTATATTCGATATGGATCCTGCTCTACTTCAGATACTATCACATGGTTCAAGGCCTCTTCTATACCAGATGCAGAAGCATAAGTTTCATTTTTGATGACAGCGAAATCATGAAATGTGAATCAAGAGTATTCCAATCATTATATTATTTTTCTTTTCTTACAGGGTTCACCTTGAAAGTAATGCAGTAACATTTTGAAATTCAGTAACACTTTGAAAGTCATGTGAATGAACAGTTGTCAAATTAATAAATACTTATGCCTTAGTAGCTTTTTAAAAATTCATCTCTTCTGCCTGTTTTTTTAAGTGCTGAAAATAATTAGCTGATTCTGACCAGATCTAGCAACTTTAGGACCCTCAGCTGTACCTTTCCATTCAGCCATCTATACAGGCATTAAAAGAAAGTAATTACTCCTGAGTGACTGATAGTCAGTTAAGACTTCAAAAATCCAGAGAGACAGAAAGATATAGTTTCTACAAATGCCTGGTCCAAAGGTATTTTAAATTCATTGTTCTCTAACATAATTACAAGTGCAAGACTTTAATGATATTTGTTATTCCAATTGATGGATCTGGTGTCTGATAAAGCAAACTAAGGGCTAATACAGGAATCAGTTGCAAAATATTTTTTTCTGGTGTGAAAAAAAAAAAAAGAAAAGAAAAGAAAAGAAAGAAAGAAGCTGGGAGGTCTTTCAGATTTTATTTGTACTTTTCTGTGTTACCAGAGCTCACCAGCAGCTATGTCCATATTCCCATTCCTTTTGGGATCGTGTTTATTGAACTATTGGGTCTGCTTTACTGCCAGCCTTCTGAGAGATTCTCACAGAAAAGATCATTGATTAACTTTGCTGTCTTGCAGAGATCACCATATCTCAGTCCAGAAAAAGGGGAAAAGAATGACAAGTCAAGCACCACCATCATCCCCTAGTATTTAGGTCAGAGAGAAGTCCTTGAACTCAACTATTTACACAAATACTGTAAAGATATAGGTAATTACAAATATAAGCAGTCTATGTTACATGGTTCTTTGTTATTAAGGATGCCTCAGCTTACCAGAAAAATGGAAGGTTTCTAGTTCCCTTTTCATTTGCCCTGAATTTTTCTCAGCTCAGATGACAGAAACAAATCAGCAGGTGTGAGAATACTCCTCCTTTTTTTCTTTTTTTGTTGTCTTTTGTTTCTTTTACCCATGGAGTTGTACTTGCCCCATTTACTAAAGAAACTGTACACACATGAGCAGACTAGCTAAATGATACTTGAATAAGGTACACTGCAAGAGATCTTATGCAGTAACAAACTTCTTCCTACACATCAGCACATACCTATTGTAGTAATGATCAATGAAGTTCAACAGTCAACATAATCTGAAAATTATAAAAAGCACTAAGTTTTAAGTTTTGCACTTGCACACTTCTCCTTTTTGGGGAATATCTGCACTTTTTTGATAGTTTTCTGGTTTCTTTATTTTCTTAAAGAGACAAGTAGGAAATAAAATAGTCTTCTGCCTTCAGAAACTACTGTAATTGTACAATGGAAGCTAGCATGCTTTTCAGTTACATCTGTTAAGTAGGTTTACCTGGTGATAGTAGTCTCACATTTTCTGCTTGTCATTAAAGGGAAAAGATGATTTGCTGTAACTTAGAGAGAAGGTTTTGGTGATGACTTCAAGAAACAGAACTCTGAATAATTTCAGAAACTAAGAATGATGACTTATACTAAAAAAGTGCAAATTTAATTTCTGATGGAAAATTAAGCAAATGTTTCCATTTCCTGCAGAAAGATGACAGTGGTAGAAATGATGGACAAAGACTGAGGAATTAACAGTCCAAAATAAATCTCAAGCAAGATCCAAGTCCTTGTCATTCTCCAACATTAAACCTTCAAGATTTTGTATTTTTCAATCTTTCATGCAACATCTATTTTCTTTTACAGATATTAGTAAATAAAACTGTGCAGCTCAAATATTTTAATATATTCTAAAAATGCCTTGCTATTAATTCATCCTAGGTTCATAAATTAAAATTTATGCAGTTACATAATATTATTTACATTTCAGTCTCTACTGCAAGTTCTTTTGCAATGTTTACTTGATAATTCATGAGCCACCTCTAGGGATGAAGTATCTCATTTTCACAGCAGGATTGGCAGCAGTACAACTGGTGTTACAAACAACACTTATATCAACACTTTACCAGAAATTATCAGAAACAAGTACAGACATGCCTTACAGTATTCTGCATTTTTTATTACATCCTCTAATGCTACCAGAGAATCTTAAGTCAAATGTTTTAGTGGTGGACTTGGCAGTGGTGGGATGATCTAAAGAGTCAGAAAACTCATGATTAGCATTTAGTGGGCACATGAGTAGCCTATAAAAAGATTATGTTACTGTTACTGAATAGTCCTCCTGAGAGTGAAAAAAATAAAATTTAGCTAACATCAATTATATTTATAATGACATCTGAACATGCACAAAACAGAGCACAACCAATTTCTCTTCACCACTAGACAATCACAAAAGAAGCAAAACAAAGTACTGTTGAACATTTTTTTACAAGTAGACTGCATGATGTAATTAAAAAAAATATGAAAAAACTTGCTGAATATTTACCTTTTACAGTTGTTCAGACAGCTATATAAAATATAAAATATGAATCTATGAGTACACAATAAATTCTGAACAAAAAAAGTGCAAACAATCTGCAATCAGAAGTCCCGATTTCTCCACATTTGTCTCCAGGGATACACTGTAAAACCTGCCCTCTTCATATTTACCAGGAAATCTCTAACCTTTCTTACAAAATATTCAGTAACCACTCAAGCATCAAGGGCTAAATATTTCAGCTATTTAGAGAATGCATTTCAAGTATTTCAGTAAAGTAATTCTTGATTCACTTTGGTAAATGACTAGTCATGGTCCACATGTTTTTTTGGGCAGGGTTGGGTTTTTTTGTTGTTGTTGTTGGGGTTTTGGGGGGTTTTTTAAACTAATGTTGAACTTTCTTTACTCTGCTTTAGGAGTTTTCAGCAGTTTGAAGATGAATTGAGAAGGTGTTAAGGAGAAGCAGAAACTGACATCAGGAAGAGCAAGCATAAGATTTAAACATTTAATAAAAATAATATAATTTCAAAATCTCACTCAATACATGACCCCTTCAAGTTAACATGGTCTTGGTTTGTTGGAATGCTTTTTGATAAGTAAAAGATTAAAGGTTGGTTACTTTTTCCTTTTTCCATTAGAGAATATAGGTAATTTTCTCTTATTGTTAGCATGAAAAAAACAACCAACCAACCAAACAAAACCAAAAAGTGCAAATTTGTATTGTTTTAGTGTCTTACAGCAAGGTCATATCTCTCAGTGTTGCCTAGGTCATTTTAAGGGAACAATTTAAAAAACCTAAAGCTCCTCTTCCAGCTTCAACACTGATCTGCTGCATATGGCCAGGAAGTGAATTCACTATATTTCTGTGTCTTTTTACCTCTTTGACTTTACACAGATTGCAAATTCTTTGTAATGTATATTATCTCTTCCTGTACCTAATAAACTGGTTTGGATGGTATGCACTTCTGTAATATAAGTGATAGAGACAAACATAAAAAAATGATGTTTGTTGAATGTACTGCATGCAACTCACATTCACTTTTAAACTGAAGCCCTATAGTTAGTTATATCATTCGTCCATACAACCATCAGAATTACCGTTAAACCTAGATTGGGTCTATTTACAACCACCAGTATTTTACATCACAAGAATATCTATTAAATTTAATGGAATTGCTGACAGCAAAACACGATGGTCATACGGAAACGCAAACTTCGGCCTGAAAGATTATCAGCAGAACCAAGATTCTAAGTTCTTTGTGCACTTTAATTAATTTTTTATTTCTTCCCAGGATTAATTAATTATTAATGAGGAATCTGTATTGACAAGCTGCTCTAGGTCAGCATAATAAGATAAGTCAAAATGGCTTGTTAAATATTAAAAAAACACTCAAAGCTCTATTCATTTTAGGACTATTGGTATACAACCTTGCTGGTTTTGTTGTTATTTCTGTTTTTAAAGGCTGTTAGTGACTTTTTCCAATTACTCTAGCAAGTTATTTATATACCATATTAAATATCTAGGGACTGGAACTACAATCTGAGATACTGTGAAATAGAAAGAAAGACTAGAGGATAAAGACAAATGCTATTGAAGCCAAATGTACATTGATTTTTATTATACACACAGAGGCAAATAATGTTACCAGTTGGTATTTTTCCATTCAGCATTTGCCATTTCAAAATTATACAAATTTAAGGAAGCAAAATACTTACTGAAACAGTGGCAACTCTCTTGCAGACTGCAAAACTGTCATCTCCACAATTCTAGTTTCACAGTTCTGTGGTCAAGAGAATGCTTAAGCTTACTGAGGACTGAACTGCACTTTAAAATATGTTTTGACAAGTCACACTCAACAGCTGTGGCACGTTGCCTCTCTATAGCCACACATATGCACCTGTTATTCACCAGACTCCACAGAAACAGATCCTTGTATCATACTATGTTTGGTTTTTTGGTTTTTTTTGGGTTTTTTTTGTTATTCAGAACTTTCATGGGTTTCTGCTTTACAACTGCATGTAGCATCTTCCACCACCAGCATTCCCATGCTGCACTACATCTCCAATAGAACTTTTGTATTGCACAACACAACTCCATATGGAATACCTCTTTGATTCCAGAGGGCTTTTTCCACTTAACACAGTAGCAAGGATCATAAGTATGCCTACTTCACGGGACTCTGTACTGTGTTCTTTTCCCAAATAACATCAAGTTTTGTGTTCATTCCTGTTCCACCTCCATCCTGCAGGCCTATATTTCTTTCTTCATGTATGCTGACATCCAGAACTTTTTAGTCCAATATATATAAAAAAGGAAATGTAACCACCAAGATCATTCACTGCTTTAACCTTGGGTGATATTCCTTCAGTTGCACTAGTCCTCATTTTGTAAGATCTGTAAAAGCACTTCTTTGTTATGTTATATATAGAGTATAAAGGCATCTGTTTAGGCCATTGTTCTGTGTCAGGTCATCTTTAATATTTATTAACAAATAAGCCTAGCATGTAAGAAGTGACATGCAAGAAAGTGCTCTGTTACTTACAACATCTTTAGGGTATCTATTTGCAAAAAAACCATCCTACTCTTTTCCTTCGAGTCTAAATAAAACCTCTCTGCCACATGCCTACAGAAAAACCTAATAGCTAGATATTAGATTCTCTAGATGACTGTAGTGGTATTTTTAAATGTTTCCTTTTAGTTACCTTTTTGTTTTTTATTGTTAGTTGTACAAAGAAAAAAAAAGTTAGCCATAGACAAATATTTAAGTTATTGAACAGTGCCCAATACCAACCTATAGGAAACACCATAGTACTAAGAAGAATGAGAACAATAGATTTTATAGACCCCACTGACATCAAAATTACATAACAGGTTACAGGTTAAGTAGGAAAAAATATTCTACTGACACTGCCATAAGTATAATTTTTAAGTATAGTAAAAGATGATAAGCAGGTTATATTTCCTATGTAATAAAAAAAACCCCAAGGTGATTTAAACTACTAATATCCATTTTAGGACAAGTGAGCCCATCAGTTACTTTTTACCTGACACAGAAATCTTTCTTCAGTTATTGGTCAGTCTTCAGAGAAAAATTGGTTTGGGTCTGTTTTGAATTAAGTGCTTGTTCATTATCACCAAATGCTATGATTGGCAACCAAATCTTTGTCCTGGTGCCTTTATCTAAAAAATTAGGTCATTAAGGAGATTACTTCTGTGCCTTTTAAAAAGCTCATATAGAATATGATATGCAACACACAAGAACCCACTGTTCAGAATAGGAAAATATAGATGTACAATTTTGCCAATTGGACATGCTACTGCGTAAATAGAAATCAACACCACAAAAAACCATTTTTTAGCTGACAATTCTATACTTACTGGTACACTGTCCTATGACATCTACTAACTTCTGGACACTTCAAAAGATAATACATTGACACTGTGTCTAGGCCTGTAGGATGTCTGGAACACATATTTTCAAATAATTTCAGTAAGTGGATATTGGAAAGATGAAGGAACACACAGATTCAAACCCCAGGTTTTTCAAGTAAAGTTCTAATCACCTTCCTAGTAATTCTGTATCTGGTAACTTTTATTGTGAAAGTCAGTAGTGGGAGGAAGGCAGAAGAAGGATAAGCCAAAACTGCTTCTTTGCAGTCAGACAGTACACCCATCTGTCTTCTGCAACTGACCAGCCCATTTCCTGGGTTTTTACTGGGGAACTAAAAATTTTACACAGGGGATTATTTTTAGTTATAATCAATCAGTGCTGAGTCACTGGCTTTCCTCAATACTGTTAGCTGAATAGAAGGTAACAGAGAATGACAGCTTCTCTAAGGAAAGAATGATCTCAACACTGATGCATTTATTTGTTCATGATATACAGTACAGTCTAGCAGACAGCAAATGCTTCTCTGGTATGGTATCAGAATTAAAGGAATGATCTTGCACTGTACTTCAAGAATGCAATATAAAATTTTAAGGACTACAGTTTTAAAGGCTCCTCAAGTCACAATTTAACTTCTCTTTCATTGGGATATAAAAAAATATATCTAATACTAGGACTAAAAGCTTTTGAAGTACTGTGTTGGCTCTAATGTAATTCATAACACCAAGTGTGAAATAGGTTTTTTGGGTGCATGTACTGGCGAATGTGTTACATACTTAATTACTTTGTATGAAAATACTATTATTTAAACACATTTTACTTTGAACAAACACCTAATTTTGCCCAAAACAGATTTATGAAAGCAATCAGACAATGAATCCTAATATTTCTATATCTGTCCTAAAGCAGCAAGAAACTTACCAACTGTAGTTAGCATCATAATCTCTTTGTGTAAAAGGAATACTTTTTTGTTCTCATTTCTACATACTTTTTAGTGATGGGCTTTGTGGTAGCATAAACAGATACTGAAATTTGAAACTTTTGCATTATAAGGACTCCTACTGATTTTTCAGTGGGAAAAACACACGTTCAAAAACTGCACACTTATTTTGATAGAGAACACTGAAGCAGTTTTCATATATACTATTTTTTTTTAAAACTAAAGTCTAAGCTAGAACCTTTTCATACAACTTTTAATTCTATGCAGAGGTTTGTTCTTACAGGTTATCAAATGAAATAGTGGCTATGTTTCTTGTCACTTTACATTTTGTTTCTGTGAACAACAGAACTGCAATATAATCTCATATATCTGAAAATTAGAGCTCTGTCTCTTCCCCAAATAATGTTTTTTAAAGAAGTATTTTAAAAATGGGTTTGACAATGTATTTTTAATAACTGTTAGTTTCTAGAAGATGTTGTTATGCAACACAGACACAATATACTGTCAAAGTTATTAAAATGGGTGACTATTTCAGAATTTGACACTTTATCTGACACACAATAGTTGAGTACAAATTAGAACAATTTCACCATAATTTATCTGTGGTTTATCCTACTGCTAGAATTCTGGGAATGTTACAGCTTATGGCAAATTATTATTATAATGATCTCTCAAATTCATGTATTTAATGCAGTACTAGACAGTTGAAAACTAAACTGAATTTACAGTATATGTCTGTTCTTTTGGTGTACTAGCGTACCTGAATAAAGAAAGGAAAAATAAGGAAGAATCTTTGATTTCTTGTATTAAATTTTATCCAAAAGCCAGAGGTCAAGATATACATATTTTCCTAAATCCTGCCTAAGCCCTAAAATCAGACTTGATGCATACACCTTCCTTATGCATAGACCATCTCCTGCTCATCTTTTTTACATAGGGTGAAACTTCACAAAAATGTTCAAGGCAGGCATTAGAAAGGGAAGTACAAGGTTAAACAAACCCTATAGTTTATAGGAATTTATATGATTTAACTCTATTTCCCTTACCTGCCTTTTTTCCTCTTGACCCCAAAAGTAGAAGAGGGGGAAATCTTTCCCATTCAAACTGAAACCATGACACTTTGTCAACTGTTCATTTTAATTAAAATTTAAACCAGAACCCTGGAAAACTCCAGCCAATGGAAAAAACTTAAAATGGCAAAAAGGCATTTTTATCATGAAGATAAAGTTTCTGTTCAAAAGTCTAAAATAGACTCAGTAAGGGGAGCTGTAGTGAGGTTGCCAGGCTGACAGATGCAAGTGTACTATGACAATTTGTCCTGGCCAGGAGAGGCAGCTCGGTGCTTCTCAAGTCTGATGTTTAAAAACTCAATAATCTCCTGCCAAAGTGAGAGAGTTTGAGAGTCTCAATTTATACTGAAGTTGTGAAAATGGAGTTAAACAATTCAGCACCATTGTAGGAAAAATACATGACACAGGTCAAGAAATCACCTACCTCCTCTTGGTTTTCTAGGTAACACTGTACCTGTTTTATTCTCAGGGACTATTAGCTTTAGTATTACATTATCTCCTTCTTGTAGTCCTGCTCAGAGTCTCCAGCTTCCTTTCAATATCCAACAGGTATAATTTTTTACCATCATTATACAAGACTTTACCTACAGCATATAAAGCAGTTTTCAAATGGAAACCAGACAAACGCCTTCTCTTAATTCC
Organism: Antrostomus carolinensis; assembly: GCF_000700745.2. Classification (NCBI taxonomy): domain Eukaryota; kingdom Metazoa; phylum Chordata; class Aves; order Caprimulgiformes; family Caprimulgidae; genus Antrostomus; species Antrostomus carolinensis. Next base: position 58,511 of record NW_010322261.1, read on the forward strand.
ATTATATATAGCTCTATTTTCTACAAAATAATCTTCCCTTCTAGATACCACAGAATCTTATCCTAGGAAATCCAACACACAAGAACAGAATAACTATTGGAACCATTTTAGCAGTGTTAAGAACACATTTTGAAGACAGCACTCCACAGTAGCTAAGAGCTTCCCTGTTTTCCATTGCATAGGCTTGGACTACATGTGCACTGAACTTGTGCACTAATACTTACTGAAGTGACTCCTTTTGCCCTCTTCAGTTTTATTCAATGAAACCTTTTATTCAGTTACCTATTGTTTCTGAAGAACACAAATTAAATTTATTATTTATATACTAGAATGTTAAAAGTACTTTATTTCATTTTACCAATATGTTATTTGAGTGGTAAATTGAATATAATGACAAGACATCTTAAAGGCCTGTAAGTATTCTCGGGGAATCAGGGAATCACTTAGTTACATCTTTTCCCTAAAGAAGTGATATTGACTGACTTGTAATGAGAATATTTGAAAGAAAAGTTTTTAATCCATCTTGACAGTTTAATTTTTGTCTTCTTTACTCTCTCTCTTATTTACATTCTGCTTTTCTTTTTCTCTTCTCCTTATCCACAACTCTTACTTTTTCTCCAATCCTATCTATACTTTTCACTCTCTTTCCAACACATTTACCGTCATCATCTACTCTAACAAAAAGCACACATTTTTTTCTGTTCACCAAAATTTTTAGATCTGAATTAATAAAAAGTTTAAAAATATATAGGATTGCTTTTGGTGATTAGAGGCACATAGCGCCAACCATAAAACATGTCTAAATCAATACACTTCCACATATCAGAACAGCATGTGGCAGTACAGCATTATGAAATTTATAATTGCATCAAACCCATGATTTCCCAATAGCTCAACCTCTATAATAACTAATTTTAAGCTGAAAGTCCCATTGGCAACCTACAAAAGAAAGAAAATGGGATGTTTCTCTGAGTAATTCTAAACTGATGCTGCAAGGGCTGCACTCCACATTGAGAGTGATTTAGTGTACTTTTTTGTCACAACAACCAAGATTAATGACTTAAAAATAATTTATAAGTGATGCCCCTTCCAGATAATTTAATGAGGTTTTTTGTCGTTGTAATTTCCACCATTTATTAGAAAAAAAAAAAAAGCTTATTTCATGCAGCCTGATATACAGAACAAAGCAGAGAACAGAAGAGAGTAAAATATTAGAAGAGTCAAATTCAATATTACACAATATGTAATTCTTTGGTACCCTGGGACCTCTATATGTGCATTTAAGACTTAAACACAGGATGTTGTGGTTTTCAAGGTTTTTTCAGAGTTTGATCTGAAATGTACAAGGAGGACAAAAGGTTCCATAACATATTCCTCCTGCAAGTCAGTCTTGTGTTTCCTTTGTTCAAAAGGGAAGTGTAGAGTCATAATGAGAAAGTTGGGATCATTTCTGACAGCTATAAGAATAAGAAAATACATCATTAAACCTTTCCATTCAGTATTCTGAATCACAGGAGTAAATTGCTTAGAATCACAGGAGTAAATTGCTTAGAGGAAAAACGTTTCAAGACTATTTGGTTATAGAAATATTGTGCACAACTGTATTTCATCCTGTCACCTGAGTGCCTAATATAAAACGTGAAATATATTATATTCTAATTGTATAACTAATCATATATTGTAGCTACATCATGTGTGACTATCCTCCAGGGGAAAAAACCAAACATCACAACATGTGGATTGTGCTCCCCCACCCTGTTATGTGAGAGCCACCTTTCCACAATCACCACAGCAGGGAGAGGTCTGTGACAGCAGGAGAAAGCTCCATTGCCTTCCCCTGCTCCCCTGAGATCCCGCAGAGCACTGCCTGGACTCCACAGCTCCCCAGCCAGGCCTTTGTCCAGGCTGGCCACAGGAAAAATACAACTTTACACAATCTTGCCACAAGTTCAACAGTGGCGCTAGGTGCAAGAGCCCTGTATTAACTGAAAATGTAACCGAGCTTGTCATCTTCTGTAAACCTATTTAAACAAACATAGAAAAAATCTCTAATTTCACGTAGCTTCATTGCAACAAGAAGAAAAATACTACTGTGATTATCCTGAATGCTCTCAAAAAGAAGATAGCAGCTTCACTTTCAGTTGTGATAGCTACTGTCCACATTCACTTCATATGTGGGTATTCAAAGGCACATCAGTCCAAGGTCTCTGGCTGGGAAGAGGCATGGATCCACAGTTCAGCTTTCCTTGATCTGAATAAATGATGCACTAGCAGGAAAGCCAGTGCAACCACAGCTATTCTGATGATGGCTCCTCTTACTCAGAGCATAGACTTTGGTCTCAAATTCTAAGAAGACTGGTAGTCACCAATTTTGGCAGAAACCTGCTGGGCCTCTGAAGCCAGTGTTCCTAAGTACCATTCACCCTATGGTATAATCCTCCACAGGCAGGTGTGGAAAAACCTGTTTGATTCACACACAATCAGTGCTTTGTCACTACTAGCCACAGCAAGCCCCAAGGGTTTGACCTCTGCTCAATTCAAAAGCACATGCCAGCATCCAACACGGGCTCCTAATCTCCTTGTCACAGGATCATTAATAGTGTTGCTAAAAGCAGGTATTTTTTTTTTCCTCTTTCCAAATGTTTAGCACCAAAGTTGGAGTCACTACACTATCTTTAGGGTACAAGTCACTGTATAACCTTAATTTTGTTAAAAGCCCAAGGGTGCACTTATTGCCTGGAGCAAAACTGTCAAACTATTCAAGGGAAAACAGAGAAAACCTAGTTTTATAGATTGAGTAGAAGAGAGAAATCAAAGTAGCTCCATTACAGAGATAACTACATCTTAAATTTTGTTACAAGAGATTATGAAATTTCTCATTCACTCCCATTACCAGGAGGAACCAGGTTTGCTTTCATGTCAAAGCATTATCCAAAACCTCTTATTCTCATAATGTTTCCCTCCACATATTTATGTATCTATTAAAAGCATTACTAATTATTTGCTATTAAGAATGAGCTAATTAGATGTAATGTGTGAAAGAGATACAAAGTGCATAATTCATGTTCCATCACTGTAGCTGCAAACAAATGAAAAAATAAATTAAGAGTGACAAGAAAAATTGAAAATCTGACAATGACAAACCAACCATTTTTTGTTATCTTGGATGACAAGTTAATTTACAAACCTATGTAAAATATAAATATCAACAACAAAATCAAATCTACACAAATCTATCACATTAAACTTTTGGTAAATGTAACAAGTGAACAACCTGCAGGGGAAAGTATCTCAAATACATAACATTTATTTAACAAATAGCTTGCTCTACCTCCCTTGGGACTGTATTTAAACCAAGAAGCTATAATTACAGAACTTTAAAAAATATTTATCTGCCAATTATTGTTGTTTTACATTGTTAAATTTATAGTTGAGATTTAAAAGACTAAAATTATTCCAAAAGAGTAAGAGTGCTTGGAGTTTAATATTTTTAATTGAGAAATTAAATATTTTGAAATTAAACTGTATTTATACCACCAAATTTCACCTGGCACCTGGGAAAATGTATAATGTAGGCAAGGAAACCACACATGTATTGTTATTTTTTATTTTATTTATTAGTTTTAATAAGCATAATCCTCTTATATCCATTTTTAAGAATAATAACAACTTCTATAAGGACTTGAAGTAGCCTCTTTTCAAGTCTGTGGTCCTGTATCAATGTCACCTTGCCTCTTAGCCTCCATTTATACTCTGTTAGAAAATTTCTTTGCATTGTTTTGGAGGATAAGTAAGAGGTAGGTAATTTTTAAACCTCACTGTGTTCTGCTTTAGCTACAATGTACTCTGCAGATTGGTATAAGTGCCAAAAATGAGACCTTTTTTGATTTGGTTCACCTTTTGAAGATGAGTTAGTTAACCCTCACGTATAAAAAGTTGCAGCTAATAGAATTTGCAAGTGGAGACAGAAGAATAGTCTGACAGCTATTAATTTGCCTTTCAGCTCAAGGCCAAAGAAAGGGACAATACAAAGTTTAGGCTCCAGTTCTTCTGATATCTAACAAATCTTATCCTATTAGCAACTACAACTAGTAATTTTCATCTGTTCAATTTTTTCTTACTACTGAATTTTAAGTACTTATTGATTTTTAATGCATACAATGTCTGTTCAGCCAGGGACATAATTATGACTTTCATAAGGAAAATGAATCTCAATAAATAAATGAAGTCATAGAAAAAACATGCCTTCCCTATATACAGAACTTGAGCTGTTCTTATGCTTTGAAACTCTGATCACTTAGCATAGAGAGAGTTGCATGGCTAAGATTTTCCAGAGTACACAGATAAGGCAAAAATATACTAAGTTTTTAATATGTCAGCTGTATATTCAAAAAGTGCCTTTATCTGAAAAGTTACATTTCTTTCTCTTGCTTTTGTAAATATAAATTATATTACAATTGGATTTTATACATGTAACTTACAAAAGGATAATTTAGAGACATAGTTATGAATATTGCAAAACTATGCACGATAGTTTACCTCAAATACCTAAAAGCAAAACAAATAGCTATCAAACTCCAAGACAAAAAGTAGTCATTCACAGTATAGAAATCTCACATATCAAGAGTACAGGTTTAGATACTATGTTGGAAGATGGTTGCCAATACTGCCAAAGCTACTAAGGATTCTTTTTTCTTTTCAGATTAAAAAAACCCAAATCTGTGTTTTCAAGATAAAAAAAGTGCATAATGGTCAAGTTTTACAATAATTTATACACGTGTGTATATATACATGTATTTATTAGATTTTCTCTCTGACTTCAGTAAAAACATATGCCTAGAACATCCGATGGACAACTGCATTGCTTTTATGCTGAGAGTATAGTAAAGGAATACAAGTTTCCTAGTCACAGTCTATGCTACAATTATGTCAACACTTTTATTAAAAAAAAAAAGAAGCTTTTTTTCTTTGTTTATTTCGGCTAATAAATAACATAACTTCTTTTTGATGAACCTAGCCAGTTGGAATCTCTGTGTACAAAAGAAAATCATGTAAAATATGAGAAATAATATGCCCGCAGCAATATACTACAGGCAAGTTGTTCTGCAAGGAGTGAAACTAGGTAGTTTGGTTTTCTATGGAGATGCATCTCATGGCTGAGTAGTGAATAAGCAGGGGGAAAGGTATTTCTTCCAAGGTGTCTTGTATTATAAGTAAAGACCATAACCATGAAATGAATAGAGTGAGTCTTTCAAAAATTTAATCAATAGTGCTCCCAGTCAGGAAAAAACTTCCAAAATATTGTTCTTGTAACCTCAGAAAGTTATGAAGTCTGTTTTTTAAATTATTATTTATTTTTTGTTCAGAATAGAGCACTTTAAAGGTCCTTGATCATCTACTGAGATGCAAGCAGAAAAAGACCAAATAAAGAGCAAAATGGTACCAAGACTGAAGGACAAATAATCAAGATATTTCTGATGGAATTTACCTATTTAGTCATTGAATTTCTAACATGAAAAGCAAGGCAATACAAAAATTTTTAACTGCTGAACTATTAATATTCATCAATTTGATGTCTAGTATGATTTATTTTCTGGTGTTTGGCTAACTGGAACTGTTTCAGTAATGAATACAGAACAGAGAAGAGGAAGACCCATAAGTTTCCTATTCTATGAGGTTTCTCAGTGATACCAATGGGAAGTTTTTTATTTTACAATGATAAGACATATGAACTAAGTTTAACAGTCCTGCTTACGTTACCTTAATTAGTAATATACTTGATTAATTTTGTTAGTGACTGTGCTGAAAAGAGGCACACAAAACCAACCTAACCTATGAGTTAATTAAGATTTTTAATATAGGATACAAATGCCTCAAGGCTTGCAGCTCCAAATATCACTCTATTCATTTTATTTATTCATTTTATTTATTTTTTAAAAACACCTTTGCAGAAGAATAAATCTGTTTTTCAGCCTGCACAATTGATGTCAATGTTATAGAAAAGTAAGTACTTCTGGTGTGAACATCTGATGAAGAAATATAAATATAATATGATACATTGCTGCAATTGTACCATCTGTCAGATAGTATGTAATTATGGCGATAATTTTTTTTTAAACCCTTGAATTAAAAAAGTATCTGGCAAAGATGATGAATTAAAGGCAGCTTCATTCTGTAATCATTAAAACAGTGATAGTTTTGAAATTCATTCATGCTAGTTTCTACAATTACAATATTGTACCAGTTAAAAGCAATAGCTTTTAAAAAATGTACTTTAGCTTATATCAGGTAACTTCAGAACTGTAAGTGACAGCCAAAAGTGAAAATAAATTACCTTTGTGGCTTCTTTCTAATAAACCAGAATGTTTTAAAGAAGGCCTATCTTCAAAACTCCCTGAAATCTAAATTGTAGTGACACTTCTTTAGGCCTTACAGAATTCTCACAGTAGTGTAGTTATTTTTACCTACTTCTTAGGAAGACTCCCTTGCTAAGACTATTTTATATTGTAGGAAAAAAAAAATACAGGATAATACTATCTCATTTATCATCCAAATTGAAGAGATTCAAAACTACTTTTCCCAATGGAAATACATTACTAAAAGCTATGCAAACACTTTAAAAAAAAAAAAAAAAAAAAAAAAAAAAAAGCCCTTGTGTACTTTTATCTTCATTTAATGTGATTCAGCATGTAGGAAAAACAGGGCTTTAAATATCATGATTAGCTCTCCCTCTGTATTATAAGCAAGCAGTTATCAGTCACGATCCATAAAACACTGTAGGAACTAATATTCTGCATGTCAGTGTATATACAGAAGTATGTCTAGATATAGTCAAATATAAACAGACATGCACATACTTAATTGAACAGACATAAGTAAGCAAGCATATGAATCATTCAAAAATATATATGCAAAGACATCAGATAACTCCCAAATCTGACATGCTATTTATTCGCATGGTATATTGCTATGTTCTTAATTTTAGATTCGTTATTAATTTATATAAAATACATATAAAAGTAATGTATGTTCTCACATGAACTTTTTGATATTTGTGACTGAATACAGGCTTGAAAACTAAAATAGTATGTCATTTTTATCAAATGTGAAACAAAATGGCTATTGTTGAGAGAATGCTTTTCAATTGTAGGGAACTTGCTTTGGCAGGGGAGTTGAACTAGATGATCTCCTGAGGACCCTTCTGTGATTCTGTAATCACCAATTAAGGATGAGTTAGAAAATTCAAAATAGTACCCAAAAATGCACAGCACTGGGAAGTAATGTCTAGAAATTTGAAAGACAGGGCTCTTAGTTATAAACTAAGATTTCTAATTTAAATATTCACTTTAATTACATTTGTGTGTGAACAGAACTGAACTGTGTGTTTCAATAGCCTGATTTAGAAGTGTCACATCTGAATACATTTTAGATTCCAGGAAGTCAGCTTCTTCATTTTTTGATTACAGTTTTGTAGAGGAAGGGTCAAGGTGTAGAGTAAGAGCATTTGAAACCAATTATTTGACCTAAGCATATTCTTATAGAATACTTTCCTCCCTATGTACTCCTTTTATCCCTATGTACATATAAAAATTATGAGCAAACTATATCTAATGATAGCTAATAAGTTGAGAAACTCATATTTTACGTGTAGAAAATATACATGTCTACAAAGTATGTTAAGTATACAAGTATGCAAAAGGATCTGTAATACTCACTTTAGCTGTGAATAGATACCTTTATTCCTTCCCTCATGGACCTAGTTTGCTAAGAGATTAAGGACATTGCTAGGTCACCACCTAAACGAACTACAAAGATCATTAAAGATTATCCTGTTCAGCTTCTGGGAAGACAAATGCATGTGCCTTGTCTGAAAGTAAATTGTTAGGATATCTTTTACTTTGAAATTCAACCTTAAACTACGGTGTCAGAGTTATGGAAAGCAACTGCTTTAGTTATTATTGATCAGGGTTCATATTTAAACACTGTAAAATGAACATCTTGTCATATCAGATATTTTACAAGGCAATAGATATTGATACATCCTACAAGAATGGACATAGTTTTGTTGAAGGCTTTTGGAGTCAGGGTGGGTTGGTTTTTTTTTTTGTTTGGTTGGTTTGTTGGGTTTTTTTGGTGGGGAGGGCTTTGTGGTTTTTGTTTCATCCCTCCTGTTTTGGTTTTTGACTAAATTTTTCAGACATTACTTCAGATGGTAGAAAATAGCAGCATATTTAATATCATAGAACATTATTTAGCTTTCATGCACTTTAATTCACCTATCTTCTTGGGAAAATCCATATTACTTAACCAGTTATAAATGAAAAAGTTACTAAAACACTTCAGAGCTCCTGTTAGGAGACTATCATACACTTCTAAGCACACAGGCAACTCACACTTCTATTCATTTTTAACCTTTTTTTAATATCAAAAAATCTTACATCAGTCAGAGAAATATAAACAATTGTTACAGATAATTTTTCAAAATGGCTGGTGAATAAAGGATAAATACTGAAAACTTCTTTCCAAAAGTAGTGACTTATTCTCTTTTCTTAAAAAAGAGAAAATAATAAAAAAGGAAAGTTGATCACTGCTCTAAATTTTCAAAGTTAGGTGCAGCCTCACATCACTGGACTGAAATAACTAGAGCCAAAAGCTCTTGGAGGTCATTAAATCTTAGTAAAACTTGAATAGTGCAGTTCAACACATTTCCTGAAGAGTCTCTACATGCAATAAACCGTTGCTGGTCGAAATTTCTGCTTGAACAGCTACCCACTGCAAACTCTTGTTTTGATTTGCATGAAACTCCCTAATAAAAATCTCAAAAACATCTTGAAAATATTCTGAAATTTAATTTCATAGAAAAAAAAAATCTTTTCAGTATTATTTTTATATATTCTACATTATTTAAGTGTGGAAGTCTGGTCACACAATTTTACTTTGGACTTAGAGTCCGCCATAATATGGTATACAATAATGATATAAATAAACAACTTTATATCACTTTTATATTGCATGAGAGCTGACTATTAAGAACAGCTGAAGCCAATAGAAAATTCTCTCTGTGCCAGGTCCATCTGCAGTAGATTCTTGAAAGGAGAACAGCTGGGAAAGGCACGTACGACAAGAATTACATTTGTTAATCTCAGACTTCAAGGTGTTTCAGTTCAAGTTTACTGCAATCATGTACAAGAAAATCATGTCTCATCAATAGCTTTCCATCTTCAGTTTCTTTAGTGCAAATCTATAGGGTGTCTCTATAGATACATCTTTGATTTTGTGAGTAGCATGTGTAGCTCTGTGCTGTATCTGTAACTTCAGTATCTAGGCTCATTAGCAATCTCTCAAGCCATCCAGTCCTCCTCAGTTGTGAAAATGTAATAAATTGCTTTTTTCCCCTAGTGTATTTAGTACTCATGAAGAGTGACAGATTGACAGCCTGGGAAACTGAAGTATTCTGTTTAAATCACAAAGGAAAGAAGAGGCAATGACAGACTAGCGAACCAAAACTGAATTAACCCTTTGCTCAAGTAACCAACTGAAGACGGAATAGCAGAGTCTCAGTGAATCAACCAATGGCCTACTGACAACAAAGAGATCTTAACTGTTGGTGGCAAATATGAAATAAATTACAAAATTCACATTCCAACATACATCTATATTTGCATATGTATGTGTTCAGAAAAAAGTTTGGTCAGTTTATAGTAAAATCATGGAGAAAATATCTAACCAGTCAAACATTTGACACGTTATCTCCTTCAGAAACTAAAAATTATCAGCTGCACTCTAAGTTGAATGGCTAGTATAGAAAAAAGAAAAAAATACCACTGGGAAATTTTCACAATTTTCCCATTTTTGTTGGGTTTTTTTTAAAGCAGATTTGGAATAATTTAAGTCCTAATATCTAAAAATTCAATATTCAGCCATTGCATAGCACATAAAAAAAGTTTGATTTGGTATGAATAGTGTTTACAAGTGTATGTCTTCTGCTAATACCTGTTTCTCAAAAGTTTACGAAATCTATCTTGCCTCCTCTTTCAGCACCAAGATGCAGTAATGAGTCTGCAATGGTAGTCTACCTGATTATCTTTTGAAGCAAAAAAAAGAAAATCTAACAACAAAGCAACAGAAAGTTTCAAAAAAGGTGTCCATTTAGAATTTCTAAGGGAGAGGGAAAGGAGTTTCTTTGAATAAATTGACAGCAAAATTTGAAGGCCTTCTCCACTTATTTGTAAATGAACTAGAGAACATGCCACAAACTGGTTTGGACACAAACAAAACAAGCAGAACCAGTTATGTGAAAGATTTGCACACCAGCAAAGGAACTGTGTTCATTCAAGCATTAGAAGCAAGTTCTCTGAGGTCTAACTCTAGTGCTCCATTTTATATGCTATGGCTAAGTAATAATAATTGCCCATTCCTGTAGAGGAGAATGAACCTGAAAATTGGTCCCAGTAATGGACCTGACTCATTGCATGTGCCCTGAAAACAGGCTGTAGGCATCAAGAATGAAAGGTTCTGTGCCAGTGAGGATGCAGAACATGTCTTAAGTATTTTCTCACCCTGTGATTTGGAGATGGCTATTGTGCCTCAGAAAAAGAAGTACCACAGGTTTTTATAGAGTAACTCCTTTAAGGAGCCTCAGTGAAGTTCCTATCTGATCCTGCAGACTGATAAATCTTTTTTGTCCTCTTTTGGGAAATTAAGTTCGATGCATGCATTATTCTCAGAGAAAAATTGCAACTTACTCCCTACTGGGCTCAGAAGGGAAAATAATACTTATTTTCTGTCATCTGGAAGCGTGTCATCATGTTTATCACAAAAAATGCTAAATTAATGCAAGGGTCTGAACAAGTCTTCAATGACTAGATCTAGAGTTGTGGCTAGATTTATTTATATTACCAAATAAAAACTTTAGGCCAGATCTTTAGTAGACTTTAATCAGTAGTGTTTTACATAAGTGTCTCAAAACAAACCTAAATTTGAATGGCTATAGGAGGATGTAAAAATGACACAGAAAATAAATTCTTCCTTTGAAGACACTTCAAGAACAAACTACCACAGTGACAGTGATAGCAAATCAAACAAAATTTTTTAAACAGCTTGGTAACCATCGTCTTTATGAATAGTAACATATATCACTGATAAATCTGAAAACCATTACATGTTTTTCCAGACTCCCTTTTTACATCCAAAAATATACAAAAGGTTAATGAGATTTGAAAAACAGTTTTGAGATTATTTTCAGTTTAATTTCAACTGTAAAATCACAATTGTGTTCACATGTACTTATAAATTCAGTTATATTTTGTGATAAGAATCACGAAATATGATTCCCTGAAATAAAAAGGTAATATTCAGAATTGTAATTCCCAACTCCAAGAAAAAAAAAAAACAATCACAGCAAAGCAGAGAGTGCAAGTAAACTATCCTGACTTGCACATTCAGTAGAACATACTGCATCTCCTGCTCTCCTTAAAAAAATATATAAAAAAAAAAATAAAGAGAGAGAGATTTCTTTTGCCAGAATTAATTTCAACCGCATCACAGGAGAGTTGTCAATGTAGGTGACCAGGAGAATGTCTTTCATCCTCTTCCCTCTCCTTCCACTGTGTCAACAGGGTCAACCACTTATTTACCAACAGGCATCACTGGTGTTCACACCATCAACCTTGGTGTTCTCGAGGAGTACATATTTCACTGCCAAAGGGGCTTCTCTTGAGAATGAATCTCTGGGTATTGATGTGTAGGCTCACTTAATTTAATAGCACAATACATAAGTAGTGTCACCAATGCTAGCTGTCTCACACTTTTTCTTCTTATCCTCCTTCCATGAATATGTAACATAAGAATGTGTTCAAAAACACCAAGGTTGTCTAAAGTTAGATTAAGTTTGACAAAACCTGGGACAAGAAAGCTAGTTTTTGGCCTTTGTAAAATAGTAAAGGAAAAGAAAACCAAAAGAGTTAAGCTGTAGCAAAGCACGGAGAACTGTTAAATGAAATTTTCTTTAGAACAACAGTGATTGTAAGGGCAACCTGACTGTTCAGCTGAATTGAACTCCTCTTTGTAATTTAGCTTTGCTTAAGTTACAAGTCTACAGGAGTGGTCTTAAACAACCCAAACATTTTGCCAGTTCCAGCAATGAACTGTGGACATGACCACCTAGAAAGCTTTATACAACTCTGAATTTTCCCTTGTAAGAAACACATGTACTACTCTGCTGTACAGTGCATTTGTGACTTGGGAGCTGCATAAGTGTGCTACAGACTCCTCAACTCTGAGCCACTCTGGGACACACTTGTTGCTCTGATGATTTCCAGTGAGCAGGTGTTTCTTCCCTTCTGTTATATTTTAACTTCTAAAGTAGATGGCAAAAGCTGGTGTTGTTATATTATATATATGGTCCTCTCTTTCTCATACAGTTCTGAAAGAAACAGGATATTATACTTGGGGCTTGATTCAGTCTACAGATTATATAAATATATGATTACCCACATGCATACATATTCAACTATATTTTTAAATACATATGGCAACAGTACCTGTATATAATGTATGACAACATATATACAGACATATATATATACACAAACATATCCTTGCATAGGGCAACATATATAATTTTCCAGAGTGAACCAAGTCCAAAGCATAATTTACTACCTGTTTCAGAATATGTAGCATTCTGAATGGCATAACATGCTGTATACATATATGATCCACATGAATAAATTTAGACTTTTTTCCTCAACTATTTCTCTGGAACAGATGATACAGAAGCTTATCTGGCATTACTTCCGATTCCTCTACAGTGCCATCTCTTTATTTAATGTATGTGGGTAAAACTCAGGAAAACCTAAATGACAAGAAGGGACTGAAGATTGCCCACAGAGAACTCCCTAGACAATAAGTATTCAGTACAGTCATTTTGGAAGGTATAGAGTGTTCATTGTTGTCACAACAAAGGTGGGATTGCTCCCAGTAATGTTCTCAAAGCTCAACTTAATGAATTAGCACCCTAACTTCTTCAGATCTTTAGTGCTCTTTCGCCTTCAGTAACTAAGCATCAGAGCTACCAAAATGCAGTGGAAGGAAAATGAAAGACCAGAGGGATAGCAAAATAAAATACATATCTTTCCCTGTGTAGATGCAGCCACTTTCTTTCACTGCTACAACAATGTATTTGCTAATGTGCCACTAAATTTCTCTTCAGTGCTACTACTGTCCATTTTGTGTACCACTTCGAGATTACTGAAAAACTGGACACCAGACCACTTATACTCACCACAGCACAGATAAGATAAAGTGGAAAAATCCCTGTAAAGTATATCTGTATTAATGTGTACTGAAGTTGCACAGCCAGGTTTGATAGCAGGGAGGCTACAGTGGTGGCTTCTGTGAGAAACTGACAGAAGCCACCCCCATGTCTGACAGAGCCAGTGCCAGCCAGGTCCAAGCCAGTCAGGGATGGTGGTAGCACCTCTGGGACAACATACTTAAGAAAGGGAAAAAAAAATGCACAACACCAGCAGCAGCAGTCAGAAGAGAAGAATGAGAATATGAGAAAGCAACAACTCTGAAGACACCAAGGTCAGTGAAGAAGAAGGAGGAGGAGGCGGTGCTCCAGGTGCCAGAGGCTGTGGTGAAGAACATGGTGAGGCAGGCTGTCCCTCTGCAGCCCACAGAGGTCCACAGTGGAGCAGATATCCACCTGCAGCCCATGGAGGATCCCATGCTGGGGCAGGTGGATGTCTGGAGGCTGTGACCCTGCAGGAAGCCTGTGATGGAGCAGGTTCCTGGCAGGACCTGTGACCCTGTAGGGGACCCACTCTGGAGCAGTCTGTTCCTGAAGGACTGCTCCTTGTACAAAGGACCCATGCTGGAACACTTGGTGAAGAACTGCAGCCCGTGGGAAGGACTCATGTTGGAGAAGTTTGTGGAGTACTGTCTCCCATGGGAGGGACCCCATTCTGGAGCAGGGGCAGGGTATGAGGAATCTTCCACCTGAGGAGGAAGGAATGGCAGAGACATGTGATGAACTGACCACAACCCACATTCCCCACCCCTCTGCTCTGCTCAGGGGGAGGAGGTAGAGAAATTGGGAGCAAAATTGAGCCTAGAAAGAAGGGAGGGGTGGGGGGAAGGTGTTTTAAGATTTAGTTTTTATTTTCTTATTATCCTATTTTGATTTGATTGGTAATAAATACATTTTCCCCAAGCTGAGTCTGTTTTGCACATGATGGTAATTGGTGAAAGATCTCCCTATCCTTATCTCAATCCCTTGTGAGAGTGATAGAGCATATCCAGAGTGATAGAGAAGCTTTTGTGGGCATCTGGCATCCAGCCAGGGTCAATCCAACACATAATGCAACAATTCTTCACAGTTCTCTGTCAGGAATCTTTATAAATTACTGCATCAGTATCAGGAAAACAACAAAAGAAAAAACTCTAAGCTTGAAAAAACATAGGCTACTAATTATAAAACATTTTTTGTGCCTGGATTTTACAAATATTATCTTTTTTTAATTAATAAAAGCATAAATCAAATATGCCTTACTACCAAGAAACAGTAGAAATTACTAGCAGACCTTTAAAAATGTAAGAAAGAGCTGCATAAGTAAAAGCACTGGGAAAACATGAAGCTTATATTATCCTCTGTATTAAGCTTAAGTCCTAGCATGGTAAAATGTAGCAATTGTGATTTACTAAATGTCATTTTAAAGAATTGCCTCAGGGTTTTTTTGTTTGTTTGCTCTTTAAAGTTCAGAAATTCTTCTGTAAGGGTAAGAAATAAAAATCACTCAAAATGTTTAAAAAAACAGAAGAAAATTCAGGTCGACTGCCTGGCAGCTATAAATGAAAATTGTGTATAATTCCAAGTTGGAATTTGTACTGCTACTGTTATTTTACTGGAAATAATAAACCCTTCTTTTTTCATTTTTTTTCTTTTTTTTTTTTTTAAGAAGAAATGCAGAAATTAAGAAAGATGGGTCCTATGCTTTTGTCAGTAGCATGTATTAAGTGGGAGTAAAGGACAGAAAGATCAAGATCACTAATAGTCAACAATTACACAGTTTGGAGGGGAAGGGATTAAAACACAAGCACTGCTTATCTCAAATGTGCATGTGCTTAACTGAAGGATGAAAATGTAAAGGCAATACTGACATTCTGAAAGCTAGGCAAATAAACACATTTTTCAGACTTGTAAGTAGCTTGGCTATTTGGATACCACATGGCTGGAGTTTGTACACCTTAATTTTGGAAGTACTAATTTAACTGAAACACTTCATCAGCATGAGTAAAGAATATCTTTTCAGTCAAAACAAACTTGATTAATTTAGTTCAGTGCAATGAATTTTTGTGTTGTTCAAAAATAATGCTTTTCAAAAGTTATCTAAATAATGTTTTGTAAAAACAAAATTGTGCTACTTTAAAAATATTTTTTATCTATATCTCAATATTTAAAATTTTTTAGTTACTTTATTTTGTTCTCTGTCCTTCCCATTCTTGCATACTTGCAAAGGCGACTCCTACATCCAATGTCATTTAGAATTTCTCAAAAACAAGGTCGAAACATGTGGAACTTGTTGCTCACAGAAAGCTGGATGTTCATGGGATTAGAATACTGTAGAGTAAATTTTTGTTTTATCACAAGAAACAGGCAATAAAGGTAAGAAATAGAAAGATTTCACAAATTATTTCTAGTAAGCTTTTCCTTCATCAATTAGGGCATGATATTAAATCTCTCTGCTGAGTAGTTTCTGTCCCATAGTAATGAGGAGCCTGGTTTTCATTACTCCAGATATCACAGAAAATTAATTTGATTGTAATTGATTTTAAGCTTTACTTTTGGTTGATATAGAGTTTACTTGATAACAAAGAACAAACTGTACATTTGTTCCATTAAACTGTTGATTTTACTAAATAAACAACAAGATGCTCTAGTTTCTCAGCACTTGTACAGTTTTAGTAACATAAAAAACTGGCATGCAAAAAGCTGGATAAGATTCTGCCTTCAGAGGATAATATGCATACGTAAAGTTCTAGGCACTGAATCTCTGGTTTAATCAGCAGGTTCTTTAGCGTTTTGGGTTTTCATATTTGTATTTGTTCATTAATTGTAAGTTGACACACTGAATTATGTAGTGCTTTTCATGCTTTCAAAAGGAAAATAAAAACATGCAGAAGAGCCTCCAAATCATAAAGCAAATAAATCTATTTTTAGCATGTTCTTAATTATACATTCTCTAACAAGGCTATCTTACAACAAACGTGATATTTTTTTAGCTCAAGACTAACAAGAAAGCTGAACAAAAACAGCTCAGAGCTTTTGATTGTGATGATTTCTATATCCATGTTTACTTACCTTGAGAACCTGCACTACTCAACTGATTTGTAGGCAGTATTGGAACTGCATCAGTCCTGTGACATTGTATGTAAGGCAACAAACCATCATACTGAATCTGAGGAGTAGTTTCCATGTTTATCAGAGAGATTACTAAGAAGTTTATTCCTTCTGTTTTACACATTAGAAATCTGAAGACATCTCAAGTCTCAACTGGCTTTCAACTTAACTAATAACGTCTGCATAAATGACAGTTTGAGAGAGTGGTTGTGGAGATTGTTTGAAACAGCACACCTCTATCTTCATTTATTTCATTCTGATAGAATTCAACTGTGCAAATCAGCTGAACACATGGCAGCACCTTTACATCAGCTAAGGATCTGCATCTTACTTTTTAATAGTGAACTGTTCTAGTTTTTAATACTTATTCTTGTTCCTTGCCTGCGAAAATTCACCTTACTGATGTTCTGATTTGAAAACATCCTAGTTTTGCTTTGCATTCTTCACGTTGCAGGAGAAAAATGCATTCAGTATTTTTCAAGATATTTTTAGTGATCGTGTAAAATTAATTAGATTAGTATTTATTTAAATGGATTCTGTGGACCTTAGGTGGCTGAGGTTTTATCTGTTTGGGTTATTTTCTACACAGAGGTAATCTTCCAGTTTATCATACCATGTACTAAAATAAGCATCCCAAAAATCCAGCTGAAACCTCAGAAAGTTTACATGAATATGAAAGTGATATAGTAGAATATTATCAGAGAAATGTAAAAATCAAAACCTACTTTTCATTCTGCTACAACCCACTACCTCCATTTCTCTTTCTAGTCTCTCCTTTTATGTCTCTTTTTGTTGTTCTTTATGGTTTTGCTTTGCTTCATTGTGATTTAGAGAGTAAAAATTTTAAGGAAACATTGATTTACAAAACTAAATAACTGCATATAGTTAAGTTTGTTGCAGTAATTACAGATATTGTTTTGACTTATTCTTAAAGGATTTTTAAAAACTAGTTTCAAAAGTAGTTATAATAATTTATAGCAAGTTATACTCATTATTTGAGACACTCATTTATCAAAGGGCCTTTCCCAAGCCATTTAAACCATACTTGCTGTTGTGCCAGACTTCTACTATGTTTCTGCACACAAAACTAACCTTCAAAATCACATAGCCAGTATCAATAACTTCTCTGCGGAACAAAGCAGGCTAAGCTAATTAATTAAGAGTGAAAACTAGAACTATCATGACCCACAGCATGAGAGAGAAAGTATGAGTGGATTAGAAGAGGTTATTTAAAAACTTACAAGGAAGGAGGAAAAAACCTAAACCTGAATTTCTCAGATCCCAGATCTGACTATATGATTTTGTCAGCACTCTCATTTGAGTCTGACTGTGCTACACTGACAGGGCTCAATGTCAAAATAACTCTGCTGAACAGATAATGGGCAAACACTGTGCACAGGATAGTTATGAGCCTGAGCTAGCCTTTCTGTGACAATTCAGTGACTCTCAACTTGTTTAATTTGCATGCTAATTTGTGAGCACAGGAAAAAGTACAATTAATATATTTTTTAACTCTTCCTATGACTTAGTATCTTTAGAGCATAAAATGCACCGTAAATTCTCATTGAAGTATCCTTATTACTGGATTTTTACAATTTTTTTCCTGGTTTGTTAGGACAACTTAAATAAAAATAAACAATTTTATACACAAGTTGTTTTCAGATTAAAAGTTCACATATTTGGCTCAGCTATTTGAGCAATCAAAATACCTTAAGTAATAAATCAAAGAAATACTAAAACAAAATAACTTTTCCTAAGCAGCAATGAGCAAAATAAGCCCACACGCTTTCCTATTTTTCCATAAATCTATGCTTTTTTCTTCTAAATATTACTGAAGGCTCTGGATTATGTTATTTTATGTTCTATTTTTAAAGAGTATTTTGACTTATTCACAGTACTGTTAAACAATATATAGAAATATCTAGTAATAGATAGGACCTTTAAAAACATATATGCAATAGAAAGCATTACATATTTTAATTGGAGGAGTTACAGAACTGAAAGTCCTTATCTTCTCTGAAACTAGACAGCCCTATGAAAGGAACTTTTATTCATTTGCATATCTTAATTGTAAGAAGATAAGATTTTTCTTAGATTTTCACTGGGAGATGTGGCATATAGGCTGCAATGGATTACCTAAATTCTCTGCATTCAAGGAAGCAGCACACTCTCCAGTCCTTCTTCAGCTTCATTGACACTCTTCCCCTAAGATTTTTTTCTGGTGTCAATCTTCCAAACCAGTAAGCAGCATCGTTAAGGTACCAACCCAAGTACAGCTGCCTTGTGGCACAGTGAGATGCCTTTTACATCAGCAGAGACACTATCAAGCAATACCAAGAGTTAAACTATAGTATTCCTCCCTTTCCCCCAAATAAGATTTTAATGGAATTGTAATTTAAGGTAAGAATTAGCTCTTCCGCTAAAAGCTGACATAATTTAGACAATGTATCCCGAGAGATGAATTTGCTAAACTGAGAGAAAAAAAATAATTAAATTTCTACCATAGTATTCATTAGTATAAGATTTCAGTGCAATATTCATCAATTTCCCTGGCTGAAAACAGATCCTTGAATTAAAAAAAACCCCTAAGACTAAATTTAAACAGAGAATTCAGGTACATAGTATGGTTCCTTACTTTCTTGAATTCTCCATGTCACCGGTGATAACTAAATGAGACTGAATAAGTGGAGTTCCTTGGCGTTCCGCAAACAGAATCACCTACACTCTGTTAAAAATCTCATGACTAAGAAAAAAACCCAATCTGCTTTAACTGCAGCATGGTTCTTTCATTGTTCATGTTCTGTTTAAAATTGTTTTATTCTAATTACAAATTGTCCTCATTAATTATAGCAGTTATTACAGCAATAAATAGTTTAGAACACTTTTCTTTTTCACAGTTGTTACATTATTGTATGGAAAGCATACCCTGTAAATAGAAGAGTGGTAGAAAGCTAACCCCTCATTTTCCATTTGCCCAAAATATACATTTTTGTTATTAAAACTAAAATACTAATAAACACCATTGTCATTGCAATTGTTTGATATTTAAAACTATTCTCACTGTTATTTCCCTCCTTTCGTTCTCTTCCTTGACACCTGTGGTGGTTTCACCCACAGTTCATTCCATACAGTCCTGCACTCACTGCCCCCTCTCCCTGGTGAGATGGGAAGAGAACATAACAAAGGGGTCGTAGATTGGAATGCGGACAGGGATGGCTCACTCACCAGTTATGGTCACAGGCAAAAGAGATTCAACTTGGGAAAGAAAAATCCATTTAATTTGTTACCAATCACCTAAGTAGCACAGTGAGACATAACAACCACATCTTAAAGACACCTTCCCCCACCCCTCCCTTCATCCCAGATTCAAATTACTTTGTTTACAATTTCTCTACCTTCTCCCCTTCAGCGGCACAAGGGACAGGAAATGAGGGTTGTGGTCACTTCACCATTGCTGCTCTTTTAATAGCTCCCTCCTGTGGGCTTCAAGAGTCCAGGGACAAACTGTTCCGATATGGGCTTCCCATGGCATCACAGACCTCTTTGGGCACAGCTCCTGGCTCCAGCATGGGGAAGTTCACGGGCTGCAGAGAGGTCTCAAGTCCAGCGCAACTCATCCCCCAACTCTGGGCCTCTCCTTGCTCATCAAATGAGCACTCAAAGTCACACCTGCCCTCGAGCCCGGCTTTCTGTTCTGGCATGGAACCCTTCATGGCCTACACATGGGTATCTGCTCCTCCACTGAACTTCCATGAGGGACCTCATTTACCTCCTCCTACTCTTCACGTGTGTTGATCTCAGTGTCTGAAGTTATCTGTCACCCTCCTCTTCCAACTTCCTCATGGCAACACTCTCCTCTTTGTTTAGGCTGATGGTTGTCTTTTGGTCTCCTCATGTTTCTCTCCTCCTTCTTTTCAAATGGTCCTTCCTCTCATAAATATTGACTTGAAAAAAAAAAAATTGAAAAGGTGTCTCCCTATTGCTAACTGGCTCAACCTGGGCTGGAGGCGGGTCCACCTCAGAGCCAGGGTAGCTTGGCGAAGATTCTCACAGGGGCTATTGCTGTAGCCCTTTCCTCCACTACCAAGGCTGTTTGACTAGTCTTCCAGACTGTGCTTATTCTGTGGAAAGCTGAAAAAAATTGTTGCTTTTGTTTGCCATGAAAGTCAGTTTCTTTCAGATATAGGCAGCAGTTAAAACGAGTGGTACCAGCAGCAGCTTCTCTGAATCACAGTTTAGGGCAGTTACAGAGGAGTTCATTCGCCAGTTACTCTGATGACAAATAAAAGGGAAAGGCACTGCTTTGGTGAAGTGGCACCTTTCCTACATTAAAAGCATGTCTAAAAGTTACAGAAATGACAGAAACAGACAGAAATATCAGGAAAGAGGCCAAGAAACAGGCTAGCAGCCATTTCCTGTCACCTCCAGTCCCATCACAAAACATTGCAAAAGAGAAGCAGACTGTCAGGAGTTATCTGTGATTGCTATTTGGGCTGCTTTGGTCTCAAGTTCTAGATGCAGAATGAAAGTTTACATAAAGAGAGGGTATATTAATGTTTTAGAGAACAGTATATCGTAAGGATCTGTATCAATTCATACCAAACCAAGATCCTACACAGGATCATACCTATAGAATCATAGAAAGGTTTGGGTTGGAAGGGACCTTAAAGATCATCTAGTTCCACCCCCCCTGCCATCAGCAGGGACACCTTCCACTAGACCAGGTTACTCAAAGCCTCATCCAACCTGGCCTTGAACAGTTCCAGGGAGGGGGCATCCACAACTGCTCTGGGCAACCCGTTCCAGTGTCTGACCACCCTCACAGTGAAGAATTTCTTCCTAATATCTCATCTAAACCTACCCTCTTTCAGCTTAAACCCATTTCCCTTTATTTTGTCATTAACTACCCTTATGAAGTCCTTCCCCAGCTTTCTTATAGGCCCCCTTCAGGTACTGGAAGACCTCTATAAGATCTTTCCAGAGCCTTATCATTTCCAGGCTGAAAAGCCCCAACTCTCTCAGCCTGTCCTCATAGGAGAGGTGTTCCAGCCTTCAGATCATCCTCATGGCCCTCCTCTGGACTTGTTCTAACTGCTCCATGTCTCTCTTGTTTTGGGGGCTCCAGAATTGGACGCAGTACTCCAGGTGGGGCTTTACGGGAGCGGAGTAGAGGGGCAGAATCGCCTCCCTCGACCTGCTGGCCACGCTTCTCTTGATGCAGCCCAGGATACGGTTATTGACCTTCTGGGCTGCAAGCACACATTGCTGGCTCATGTTCAGTTTCTCGTCCACCACCACTCCCAAGGCCTTCTCTTCGGAACTGGTCTCAAGACTCATTGCCCAGCCTGTATTTATGTTTGGGGTTGCCCCAACGCAGATGCAGGACCTTGTATTTGGCCTTGTTGAACTTCATGGAGTTAGTACAGGCCCACCTCTCAAGCCTGTCAGGGTCCCTCTGGATGGCATCCTGTCCCTCCAGCGTGTCAACCGCACCACTCAGCTTGGTGTTGTTGGCAAACTTTCTGAGGGTGTACTCAGTCCCACTGTCCATATCACTGGCAAAGATGTTGAAGAGCACCGGTCCCAATACTGACCCTCGAGGGACACCACTCGTCACTGGTTTCCACACGGACTTTGAGCTGTTGACCACAACTCTTTGAGTGCGACCACCCAGCCAGTTCCTTATCCACTGGGTGGTCCATCCATCAAACACATGTTTCCAGTTTAGAGACAAGGATGTCATGTGGGATGGTGTCAAATGTCCTCAATATATCAAGTTAATTCTCACAGAAACACAAACATGTTCTTTAAAATATTTAAGCTCTTTTCCCAATTTAAATCACCTAATCTTTCTTGCATACAGCTATATTTCAGTGCAACTCAACAATGCACTTGTAAAACAGTTCTTAATTAAGAGCATGACTCCAGTTCAATAAATTATTTGTATATTGCTGTACAAGGTGTACTCTTCTGTTGTTCCTATATGGCATACATAAATTCTGCAAAACCCTAATTTATTCTGCAATGTCCTTCCTGCATTTCCAGACTTATTTTTAATTTTATGTATTTGATAAATCAATACAGAATTGTTTTAGATCATAGATATTCATACCCATAAATTGAAAAGAGAAGTGGTAACTGCAAATTGGTTTGACTTACTATAGAATGGAAGTAATACATCACTAACTGACTGCTTACCAGTGGCCTAAATTTGCTAATTGACTGGTAAGGCACTAATTTGTTAACCTAACTCATTATGTAGGAAACTCTTGCCTGGGAAATAACCCTGAATAAATATTAACATCCATTTGGAAAAGGTCAGGTACCTTCTTTTTTATCATTACATTCTAACTGATTGTTTATAACTCAGTGAATGTCAAAGACAAGTTATTCTTAATGTACTCCCTGGCAAAAATATTTACTAGAGTACTACAATTTTCAAAAATTAAAAAGAAAACAGAATATCAGATTATTTTGTAAGAGAGAGCAGCTATGACTTCACTTTATTTCCCAGATCAGGACAAAAACTATTGTATCTCTTTTGTTCAAAATCAAGGGGAAAAAATTTCACACTAGAGCCATTCTTGTTTCCAAGTTATAAAAAGGCAAACTCTCTTCTGCTTTAATTCCACTTGCTTCAAACAACAGGCAGTGGTGGATTCTATCCCTAACCAAAATGGAGAATTACAAGAGTTTTCAAAAACCTTAATTAGCAATTCAAATGAAAAAAGTTTATGAAATTCTGATTTAATGGTTTCTAGACAGAGCAAGTTCACTCAGAGTAGACCTAGAAGGAAAAGATGCCAAAACATCTCACACCATAGTAGCTTTGAAAAACCTCAAACTTCCAATAAAAATATGTACTCTCCCTTGTCAGCACAGGGAAGAAATTGTACAAAGCGTCAGCGTCACAAGAACATATCTTGGTACTCTCTTCTTTTCACATTCCAGAAGATGCACATTCCCACATTCTCTCCCTCAGCAGAAGACACAGCTACAAAAATTATCCAAATGCTTCTCAGCTCCTTTTGTTGAAATTATGAGATGATCTAGGTAAATATTTTCAGTCAGTTATTTCCATATCTTAGAAAATAAACTAGTCTTATCATTTAGGTGCATGGCAAAGGATTGCATCAAACAGCTCAGAGAAGTGCATATGAGCTTTTTCAACAAGACACAAAACACAATAGAGGAATTAGAAGCAATATGAAGCATACCACTGAGATTCTAGAGAAAAGTAATACCCATGGCAACCAATTACTCATCTTTTACTCAGCTGTTTTCCATAAACATCAGTCACACCAGCAGCACTAGCATAAGTTCTCTTTCTCCTAACCAACTAAGCTGCTCCTTTAAATCTAGGATTTTGCCTAGTTTTACACAGGAAACTCCTTCTCTTTGGTGCATATTCCTTGAGAAAAGAACAGTATTCAAGGGTTTCAATCACCATGTAGGAAACTCAGACTAATTTTTTCATCCAGCTATTTACAATCATACAGAAAAAAAACTTTTTTTCACACTTTGTTTAGAGCTTAAAACCCACTTTGCTTCACCTAACTACTAGGAGAAGATTCATGTTCCCACTCTCTGTAGAGCCACACAGTTCTGGAAGAGAAATATCTACTAAAATTGTGTAAAAATATAAACTCTCATCTCAGGGATGACCAAATTAAAATAAAAACCATGCATGCATTAAAACTTACTTTTGGCCTCCCATGCTGGGAGTAGATGCTCTGTCAAAGACACCAAGACATGACCTTTGATGCTCCCATCACTTTAGTTGCAAGATGCTCCAAAATGCAGTACTTCAACTTAGCTGCTGGAGGGTTTGCAGTACCGCTGTTGGCTGAGATCCATCTTCAGAGATTACTCTAGAGAGAAGAAAAAGACAAACAAGCATAATCATTCCTTCATAGGATTTAGGGTACTCCATACAATTCACTGTTTACAGCTATTGCCTACGGAAATTCCAACAGATTCATCTACTGCCCTAATGAAATTTAAGGTGTCCTGATTTCAGTAAAGAACTTTGAAGAGCTGGGTGTAATTGGTTTAAATAGCCATCCCATAACCCAGATCCCATACTACCCTGCAAAATTGCTATGGCTACATTTCATAATCAAATTACTAGGCTGTGTCTTTCCATACCAAGCAGTAATTTCTCCAGCCTCCAAACCCCTTCCCCTAGGAGACAGGTTAAATGTGAAACTTTATTTCAAGCACAATTTTGGATCCCCACAGTGGAGCCAAGTTCTTGGCTTCCAAACCCAGCATTAGAGAGGAGAGCAGGAGAGACGGATATCAGGACAAAATGGTGATGTCAAAAAGCTATGTTCTGTTTAGAAATAGTGTAAATACAGAGAAAACAAGTAATAACAAAAAAACCTTTTAGAATCAAAGCTCCTTCTACCTATGTACTCTTTCTGCTGCTCCCATTACCTCCCTCTACCAACTTTCAAAAGCATCACCCAGACAATCTCCAGCAAAATTTGAGAGAAATTTCCTCCCCTCACTTCCACAAGATGGCTGTCACCTCCCCTGCACCTGTGCTACCACACCCCTCCTGCCCCACCTGGGACCCTAGCCCCGCCCCTTGTAGGCAGCCTGGGAGGGAGTAGGGGCAGGTGGCAGAGGCTCACAGGCCACCATGGAACCTCAGGTCTCCTCTCTCTCCCTGTGGGGCTCAATCCATGTTGTGGCATCACAGCCAAGCCCTGCCACTCAGTGGGGTCTCCAGGTGCACAGCTGCCAGCTCCCACCTTCAAAGGGGCCAAGCTGCTAGCAGTCACAGGCTACTGTGTGCAAAACCCCATGCTGGGCATGGAGGCCAGTCCTGCTTTGCAACTTTGAAATCAAACCACATGCATTGTTTATGGATATTGTCTTGTTTCCTCTGGTTAATACACCAGATGTGTGAATACAGTTTGTGACTTTTACTGACACGGAGGGTGTACCTCAGAGGAGACTGCTGGTCAAGCAGAGACCCTGAGGCCTGACAACATGCTTTGGGAAAACATGTGGGCAAAACTCTGGAGATAGATAGAAGGCAATTGAGCTACCCCCACCTGGCTTTGGCTTTTCATAGGCCTTTGAGAGCCCCCCACAGCAGGCCTGAGGGCAAACCAGCATTCAGACACCACCACGATGCCAGGGTGCAAAGGTCCGTGGGGAGAACCAGCCTGCAAACAGAGAAAGGAAAATTTGGCTTTTTGTTTTGCCAAAGTAGACAAGGGAAGAGTGTGTCTCCTCCCAACCACTCTGCAAATACTAGCTGTGGGGTAGCAAACAAGAAACAAAACTAAGTGTGAGCACCAGGCTTCATATGAATAGTACAAAAGCTGGTACCAAGAAAAGCTCAATCTGACTTAGGCAGACCGAGGTTTTTCTCTTAATGTTTCATGACATTTGGACCTGCGACCAACTGTACATTTCTAACTGTGGTAATATAGTTTGTTGTCCAAGTTATTTTGCACAACTTCAGACATCTTCTGATTGAATACTGTCATAAGAAATATACAGCAAGAGTGCTGTACTTTTTTTTTCATAGGCAGAAATAACGATAGCTCTTAGAAAGAAATCTGAGAAAAGTCAGCTATACATTTCACAGAATCATAGAATCCTAGGGGTTGGAAGGGACCTCTGGAGATCAT
>NW_010322262.1:0-19963 GCF_000700745.2 Antrostomus carolinensis
GTCCCTTCCAATACCTAACATTCTGTGATTCCATCAAAGAATAGCATTTGGTCAGGGTGCTGAGATGATCAGACATGCGTTGTGATAGATATGCTTAATATTCCAAAAGAAGTAACTTTTAGCATTTGGATTTTTTTTTCCTCCCTGCATATTACCCAGAGGAAAATATTTGCTACATTAGAACCACAATGGAGTAATTGTTTGAAGCTTGTCTAGAAGGAAAGACCTTTTGAAACACCAGAATAGTTTCTAGTACACTTGGTTTTCTTTTGGAACTTACTTTACAAGAACTGATCTCGTCCAGTCATCTTCAATGAGTTGAAAGACTGGTCAGAACGTAGCTCCAAAAGCTATGCCTCTACATCCTGTAAAAGCTGGGTTACAATGACAGTGTTGCCACTTTGTTATAGCATATAGAGCATTGGTTGTTTATCAAACTGCCTTCTCACAACATTCAACATTTATTTTTGAGGGTAATTAAGTGGCTCATTTCACATCATTTACACAGCACTGGGAAATAAGGTTTTGTGGAGAAGTATTCTGTGTGATAGTATTTGAAGTGACTAGGAAATGAGGCACGAGGAGATTGCTGTGCAATAGGATTGGTTACTGTAAGTATCTCTAATGTTTGCCATTATACAGTGCATTGACAAGCTCTTTACCCAGTTTGATATCTGTTAATTCAGAATGCTTAACAAGCATATCTGTCTGAACACTGACTAATAAAATTATTTTTTAATACATCTAAGCTGAGTAAATAACAAAATTCCAACCAAGACCATAGAGTCTTTAGGTTTCTGTGCATTTAAAGTCCTTCTTTGTGTTAATTCTTTAAACTTCCTCTATAGTTCTTAATTTTAACTCAACAAATACAGTTGCAGTTAAAAGGTAAATAAGAGAGATACATTCCTTTTATACACAGAAATTTGTAGCAAGCATAGAAATAAATCATTTTCACTGAGCAGCAGGGGACAGGTAGTGACATATTAAGATACATTTGAAGCATGTTTGTTTTCCTATGCCTCATGGATTTGAATATATTTCTTGGCACATGGTAAGTTTTTACAAGAAACAAAAATCCTTGTGACAGTCTTTAGTGCATCATACAAGGCTGACTAGAAACTTCTTGATCTACCCTAATACAAAGAAAAACAGTTGCTGTACTAGCAAACCAAATTATCTAAGGTAAATTTATGATTTTTCAATCAAATGCACCTACATACTGGCAGACAGCTAAGCAGACATGTGGCAGAAAGTGAATCAGCCAGGCAAAAAGAGCACACCCAGTTTCTTACTTATAAACCTGTGGTAGTTTAGCTGCAGTCGGGCTAAGACCATGCAGTCACTCACTCATTCCTCCCAACTCTCATGGGGAGGGAAAGAAAAAATATAACAAAGGACCTCATGGGTCTGGGTAAGGTCAGGGAGGACTCACTCATCAATTATGATTATGGGCAAAACAAACTCAACTTGGGGAAGAAAAATCAATTTAATTTGTTACCAATCAATCAGAGTAGGATAATGAGACATAATAACCACATCTTAAAACACCTTCCTCCCCACCCCTCTCTTCTTCCCAGACTCAAATTATTTTGCTCCTGATTTCTCTACTTCCTTCCCGACAGTGATGTAGGGGGACAGGGAATTGGGGTTGGGGTCAGTTCATCACATGTTGTTTCTGCTGCTCCTTCCTCCTCAGGGGGAGGACTCCTCACACTCTCCCCTGCTCTGATGTGAAGTTCCTCCCAAAAGCTCCAGTTCTTCATGAACTGCTCCTATGTGGGTACTTCTCATGGGCTACAGTAGTTCAGGAGCAGACTGTTCCAGCACAAGCTTCCCATGGAGTCACAAACTTCTTCAGGTGCAGCCCCCTGCTCCAGCATGGAGTCTTCCACAGGCTAGAGGTGAATCTCCACTACAGCACATTTCCTCTCCCTGGGTCTCTTCCTCTGATATGAGCTTGTTTGGAATCCCTGGCTCTGATCTGAGCTTTCCACTGAGTCAGAATCTCCTTCAGACACAGTCTTCTGCTTAGACGTGGGGTCCTCCATGGGCTATAAGTGGCTGTTTGCTCCACCGCTGACATCCATGGGCTGCAGGGGGACAGTCTGTCATGTCACCACGGGATGCAGGGCAATCTCTGCTCTGGCATCTGGAGCACCTCCTCCCCCTCCTTCCTCACTGACCTCAGTGTCTGCATAGTTGTCTCTCTCTCAAATCCCTCTCCTCTGCAGCTTATTGTCCTTCAAGTTATTGTTGTTGTTGTTACTCCACCATAACTGCTCTTTCTCCTTCTTTAAAACAGATTCACAGAAATACTACACCATCACTGATTGGCTCAGCATGGGCTGGAAGCGAGTTTGCCTTGGAGCTGGGGAAATTTCTCACAGGAGCCACTCCTGTAGCCCCTTCCTTGCTACTCAAAAAACCCCACCACACAAACCCAACACAAAACCTAAGTAAAGCTTAGATATGGTCTTGTAGCTGCATTACTTTTCTCAGAGCCTCAAGTCAGGAACAAATTTATTCACTATTATTAAGTTTATGAGGAATATAGTTCTCATGGAGACAATAAAATGTAATGTTTTAGACTACTAGGGTGTTTATAGAAGATCTTGTCTTTAAAATTCTGATAATGGCAAAACCCCCATTGGCATCAAGGAGAATTTTGCCTGCCAAAAGACTGAAAGATCAACCAGACAGTATTTACAACAAATTTACAGTACGTTTAAGGGCTTTTATGACTTCAAAAATCATTTTGTGATTTCCCACATAATAAGTCTCTAGACTTCTGATTAACCCATTTACAGATTCTTCTTCATGGATATTAGTTTACACACTTGAGAGAAAGGTACAGATTAGAGTATCTTAGAGTAATGAATTTTGGCCTATCTTAAACTTCAGGGATTTTGAATAAAAATGAACCATCAGCATTACTTTTGGTTTTGGTCCAACTCTCCACATAACCGAACAGATTCATTATTCATCAAGGTACTTTCTGCTGGAGAGAGCGCCAAATTTTCCCTGATTATGTCATGGTAATCAGAGATACTTACCTCTTTTATTTGCATGAAGAACACATTTATGCCTTGTGCAGTATCTTACTCTATTTAATGCTAATAACCTAAACATACATTTTCTGAATTTGCATGAAAAGAGGAATATGAACAGTATACTACTGTAAGAGTCATTTGAAAGTCTTCTTGGTGCTCTGTATTACCCAGGGAGTGAGTGGGAGAGAGACAAAGAAAGAAAGAAAAACAAAGGATAAAGAGAAAGAGAGAGGGGAGAAGCAGATGTGGGAAGGGGGAAGAAACTCTTCCAGAGGGTGATTCAGAGCAGAAACCTTATTGAAGTATTCTGATTCTGATTGGAAATTCAGTTCCTTATGTTTAAGCATTATTAATAAACCTCAAAATGTGATGAAGAAAATAAGAGAATTATTCTTATTATACTTTGCACACTGATGATTTTATTCTGACTAAATGATATGGATTTAGACATCATGACAGAAGTTTTCTGGTACAGTAACATAAGGTGGCTTTTAGTCACTTGTTAATTTTGTTCCTTTGGCCTCCCAGCAACATCCTAGCAAAGTCAAATCTGAAGACGATGAAAATACTAGCTTACAATTATTATCACTGTTTCATTAAACTGTTACAATTCCACTTTTCATATAAAGAAGTCTAGAAGCTAGATAATTGCAGCGTGATTGCAGTAGTGTTTTTCTCCTTCTGCCAATGACTTTGTACTGCAATTCTATTGCTCATAACCTTCAAATACCTGACTTGTAAATTTGTTCTGATTTAGTATACTTTAAATAATATTTGATTGGTGTGAGCTACATGATGATATCACTTGCTCTGGGCTTTACAAATGCATCTGAATGTTTGTCACACTGAGAGATACATCACATGCATTCTGAAAAAGGATATGGACCCTAAATAGAATGGGTTATTTCATAAATTTGCTGTTTTAATAGGCTTCAAAATTTCACATCACTAGGAAAGTCAGTTTAGAAACATAAGAGAAAGAAAATATATTTCTTATGTCTAAATATAGACATACAGATTACAGATGTACTATTAAATTGTCTGCTTTTGAAAATTATATACAGATCCATCAACAAAAGAGTACAATGTAGTTTTATAATTCTCCTATCCGGTGTGATCTGAGTACCTTTTATGAGATGACATAGAAGACACTTACTCTACTGCACTTTTTTTTGGATGTAGGATGCCAATGTGAACTCTTTGAAGGAAATTGTGCAAAGGCATACAGAAGTAACTACCATTTTTGTTTAGAAGGATATAAAATTCCTCTTCTACTTAGCTCTGCTGATTAGTTCATAGGAAGGTCAACCATAGAAAAACAGACCAGTAACACAGTAGGGAAAAAAATTAAAAGTTGTCAGACCTATTCTCTTCTCAGCACTGACATGCCATTACTTTGTAAATACAAAAGATCCTTCGCACATTTCCAACTTTTTCTAAGATATAAAAGTCATCTGGTATTTGTATGAGACCATTTCATTCAGTTCAAATGTGATCTTCTATCAGAATAATGTGATTGGGACTCATTTGCAGAAATAAAATTTGAATCTCAATACAGACTTTGCACAAACCTGTGAAGGTTTTCATAGGGGTTTTTGTGGGAGAACAATCCTTATTGGATAAAATAAAACCACTTTTTAAAATTATAAGAGAAATAAAAAAGAGAAAAAAAAATCCTCTGCTATATATTTTCAGTGCTCGACAGTCTATATCCAAGTGGTCTACTAGTGCACAGGGAAAGATGTCTTCACCCTGTGTCTGTACACACACAGGCACCTACATAGAACTTTTTTTTTTTTTTTATCTTAAGAAACATACTTCATCCCAGTCCGCTGGTATAATTCTTACAAAATATTTGAGTTTTATTTAAGTTTGAAAGGAAAGAATTATGCTGTGAAATTTCTTCTGTTGGGAAAAAAAAATCAATAAACAAAAGGTGTTTTCATGTTTTTAACAGATTTTCTGTCTTTAAAAAAAAATACATATATAGTTACAGAAGTATTTATAATGTTAAAAGTACAGATCACAAATATTTCAATGCAACTCTACAGCTAGGTGAGAAAAGAAGACAAACGTTATGACAATTCAAACTTTAGGAAATGAATAATGTCTCAGCACTGCGTACTCAAGCTTATGAGTAACATAATATGTAATATGCAGAGACTGAAAAAGTACTTCTGGGAAAATAAAAGAATTAAAAATATTAAAAGTACAGCAGTATGTCTGTTCAATCACAGTGAACTGGCATTTTAAATATCTCATATTTAGTGTTCTTTAATTATAATTTTTCACAGATATGAGGTTTAGGCTGAACTGAAGTGTGTACTACATAACTAGCGCTGCTACCGGCAACTTGCATTATATTGCCTGTCAATCATTTTATTAAGTACCTACCACCTTGAGTTTTATCACAGGGGACAGCACATGAATAAGACAATTTTAGGAATTTTGAAAACATTATTTTATTCACTTTTATAGTACAGATATCCACAGCAGCTAAACACTTTAATTAAAAAAAATAAAAACTTATAAACTGCATATGTCACTCTCACTAGCAAGAATAAATAAGGTAAGTGTTCTTGCTGGAAATGTCATTTAGAGGTATCATTAGAAAACTTGGTAGTAGTTATCTGAACAAAGTTTAGCAAACCAAGAAACACTATTCATTCAACAAACAATTTAAATAATTTTCTCACCTTGAAAGCAGGTAGGTTTCTCCAAAAGCTATTAAAGGGACAAATTTTAAAGGCAATGGGGATTCACACAGAGTCTGTTTTGCTCAGTCTACAAAGATGATGTTCAGTGCATCACAGGACTGTCTTAACAACTGTACTGAGCTCTTTTCATAAGTGACAGGTTCTGAATTGTACAGAGCTTTAGAAGTCACTTGCAATTTGAAGAGTGTACAAAGAAAAGGAAATACTTTAAAAGCATGAGCAAAGATGAGGAATGTGAGCTTGTGAAGGTCCACCTAGATAAAAAGGACAGGAAAGTCCATACAGTTTTCTGCTCACCCCATTTATTGAAATTATCTAGTCTTCCAGGACTGGGTACACTTGATCAAATACAGATATCTTCAGCACTGAAGTCATTAATGTCTTCCTTTAAACAATCTGACCCAGGTTAACTAATGAATGGAGATAAGTGCTCATTCGTAGGAAAGAAATCATCTCATCTTAACATAAACATGTAGAACAAGTAAAGTGAATTGTGTCCTAAGAGTGCCATTTTTGTCCTTGAATACAGAAAAAGACTTGGATGACTCATTCTTTGGTTTTCTGAACTGCAAATGTTTAAGAATTGCATCCAAGACAATCAAAGTGTGTATATCAGAAAACAGAAGCTATGTTGAAAGGGCTGTAGATTTCTAGCTAATCCTCTGTGGTAAAGGAATCTACCAGAA
Organism: Antrostomus carolinensis; assembly: GCF_000700745.2. Taxonomy (NCBI): domain Eukaryota; kingdom Metazoa; phylum Chordata; class Aves; order Caprimulgiformes; family Caprimulgidae; genus Antrostomus; species Antrostomus carolinensis. The sequence goes on from NW_010322262.1 coordinate 6,457, forward strand.
GATACTGGGAAGATGCTGAAATAGATAGTGAAAAAAAAAAAAAACAAACCAAAAAAAAAAACCAAACAAAAAAACCCAACCAACTTGTCGCAGTCTAACAATCAGGAAAAGAAGATAAGTGAAAGAAGATCTTCCATGGAGACATAAGTTTTCACGTAACACTCTTAATAATCTTCATCTCATATCTAAATGTGACAAATTGTAGTCACAAATGTTTTGAATCCTATGTTTTATGACACCTAAGAATCCTTAATAAATGGATTATGAATACCATGAATACCATTATGAATACAATGGAAATGAGTACCATAAGTCTCCAATTTTTTAACTTATAGAATGACCTTAATGAAAAAGTTATGCTATAGGATTTCATTCCTGGAAAAAAAACTGTTGGCATAATATTCCTCCAAGCTTGCTGTCTGATTGAATATGTAATATAACTCAAAATGTAAGAATGTCATAGGGCATCAGAGGAAAGGAGCTATAAATACACACAAGGACATATACCATTACAACTTTGAAAAGAATATATTAAAAAAAAAAAATCTTTATACTCTATTCCATCTCCCTTTCCCTTTTCTAATTAGCTTTCCTTCATGACTTCTCTTATAGCTCTTTAGCCTCTGGTTGGGATGACATATGGAAAAATTCCTCTGAGGCCAATGTTAATGTGGTTCTTGATTGCCCAGTAGTAATCACAAAGTATTGTTGATAAAATCTCTCAAGCACAACACCTCCAGGATAACAGTCAGTGGACAAGAAAGTAGGAATGACCTGAAGTTCATTTCCCTTTTTGTGTGAAAAGAGAATGACCTTGACTCTCCTCTGCTGTTCATTTCAAGGTCAACTCAATATACTATGTTTCAACTGTGATACATTATTACTCAGTAGACACCCAACACTCCTGTATTTTCTAACCTTTAATGCCTATGGTTAATCACTGGAATGGAAAATTAATATCATACTATCATGTATATAAGTAAGGAAACTGTGTGCCAGTGACCAATGACCAATAAACCAGTCCCGGTTGATTGTTGAATCTGATGGATGTTTTAAAAATCAGTATCTCTGCAGCCTCCTGTGTTCATAAATAGGGTTTCTGAGAGACAAGAGCTACATCTCTGATCCTAACTCTGAGAGTCTGGAATTCAAAATACTCAGTGTTGTGCAGCACACAGTGTCAGTGATCAAGGAAATATTTAAAGTGGGGTTTGGGGGTTTTTTTCTGGGGGGGGGCAGGACGGGTGGGGACACTGCTTCATTTTATACTGTCCCATTATGCATGTGCAAAACACAATTACTCTCATTAGAATTCTTCTGATTCATCAGTAATGGTATGTAGATTAATAAAGGGATGTGCAACATATAGATAATTTCCTTGTTTCTCAAATTTCAATTATTTTAAAGTTTCATTTTAAAAATAAGACTAGCTGTGAAATTTCCCTTTTTATTTAAAATTCTCTACAGATAGAGCTGGGATCAGAAATGCAGACAAAAGGTATTTTCAGGTGAAAAAAGGAATCATTAATCTCAGAAATTCCTAATTATGTCTTAGTGCATACTGAATGCCTTCAGCACATAGGACTAGTGAATAGCATCATAAGAAAAAAATCAAGCAGCCATTATCATTCCTTTCATCATCATCAGTCATCAGCTCCATCACACAGGTTTGTGCATATGCTGTGATGAAAAAAAGAATAATAAAAAAAGATAAAAAGATAAAAGGTTCCTGCTAATTCTAGACTGTTGAATAATTTGAACAATTTTAACTAAGCAGCACACTATCCCTCTGAATGAACTCTTAAAGAGGATTACAGCTCATCATCCACTCTGTCACTAGACTAATCAATATAATCTGGTTGCATTTGCTTCTTATTTATAGAGGCACTCACAGGAAAGGTTATCAGAAACCCCTATGTGACCATTCTTCTGTTCCCATGGTTGCACAATATGTCACCAGCTGTCAGTCAGATCATCACCGACATGAACAAGTAACAGTGACTGTTTGATTGGCCTTTGCAATATACTATATTCTTCCAGAAGAATGAACATGAGTCCAAAGGGACCATCATAGATGTTGTTGAGCATGGAGATTTGGTGCGAATTCCCTGCTCAGTCAGACCAAATTATTTTGATGATGTATTCATAAGGAGGCCCTTGGTAAAGATAATGGGTTTGCTACTTTATTTTTCTCCTAGTCTGCTTCTCAGTAAGCTCAAAAATACCTTTTAATAATTTTCTCATAATCCTTATAGGACAACAAATGACATTTGTGAGTCACTGAAACTTTGTTGGAAATATGATAGACTGAGCGTTAGCATTGCTATTTCCAACATACAATACTAACAAATACAGAACTTCCTTTTCCTGTAATGATAATTCTTTTACATTGATGGTAAACCATAGTAAGCAGGAAGGGTAAAAAAAATCATTGTAGCTGGCTTAAAATTTGATTAGAGACCATGTGATTTTGAGAGTAAACTACAGGTGAGAAAATTCACATCCAAATTGTGTGAAAAAGCTATTTAGAGGGAGATGTTCACATGCCATTGTTTTGGTTTTTTGCTTAGTATTATCACAAATCACAATGCTTCTGTGTGTACTGAGAGGGAAAATAATTGTGCAGAGTTAGGCTATTTCAGAGTTCTAGGAGCAGAGCTATGTGAATGTTATGAGATAGCCACATACAGATCTCCAAGAAAAATAATTTACCAAGCTTGGTGCAACCTTTACATCCCAAAGTTCCCTGGATAAATTTGGAACAATATTTTATTAATGCTGTCTAAGCACATGGAGACAGGAAGAAATTAGTTTATTAATCTCTCAGAGAGCATCTAACTTCTAAATAAACACATTAAAAAATCCTATCTATCAATGCCATTGCACTATAATCCATTATCTTAGACATCTGCATATACTTTGAAATTAGACACCAATAATTGTTGATGACTTTATGGGCATGTCATCAGTCAAAGCTGATCAATACTTTCTTCTGACTTGCCTGGAATACTTAAAAAAGCGTTCAACATAAAATGTCCTGGTATTAATATGAAAAGCCATGTGTAGCAGTTTGTGTTATGCATTTTCTCAAATCTGAGCTGTCAAAACAGCTCTTAAAAGGTGTGATTTTTTTTGTTGTTGTTTCATTTTCAGCTTATATATGATGAGTTATATTCTGTGTAACTATGCTCTAAAAACTTTGTTATCTAAATACAATTATTTAACTTTTCTATTGATTTTTAAGAACATATTTATTATCATATGATTTGTAAAATACCAAATTACTTCAAGTCTATACTGTGATGGTTTATATGGGTGGTTTTGACTTCCTATTGATTTTTTTCTCAGAAAAGAACTGAGGACAACGAGATCTATTTTTACTTTTTATCATTCTGGTGAGAGGAAATTAACTACTATACATACAGAGAAAGGCTCTTCTTATGGATAAAGCATACCTTAAATATTGTCAGAAAAGCCAGAGATAGAAAATGGGCAGCAGATAGATGGCAGAGAGCCACTTCTCCAAGTCAGTCGAGACTGCATGTGCTGAAGAACTCAGAAAGAAATAAGATTAGTATCAAAATGGTGCTGAATTATACTTTCTAGATCCTGTTAGAAGACAACATTCATACCTTGTACAGGGTTTTGCTATAGATTCATCTTCTCCAATGCACTTTAATGTGTCTGATTTATCATAAACTAAACTTAAGACTATTTAATCAGGAGATTAAATAGATTCCTTTCCTATATGCCATTAAGTTTTGTCACAAATCTTCATTTTCCTGAGTGAATTAGATCATTGATTACAATGGGTCAAAACCCAACACTTTGTGAATAAACAGTCATCTACCAAAGATAAAAACAAAATTTCTAAATAAGTAGTATTTTATCAACATTTATGTATCACTTGACGATAACTAAAATAGGTTCTTAGGCCTTCCTTTTTAAAATATAGATTTAAAAAAAAAATGCAGAAAAAACGTAATTTTTTTTCAGGTTCTTATTCTTTCAAAGTTGCATTGTCATATTTATAAGGAGTCCTTAAAGCATTCTAAAGAGTTTTTCTCAAATAGTAGATAACAATGAGGCAGTTAAAAAAATAAAACTAAACCAGAATTATACAAAACATTTTAAAGAAATTTTTCATTTTCTTTAGATTCCCTGTATTATGTTCTATACTCAAAAATTCTCAACATTCACATGTTGAGAATATACTCAGCATTCTCAACAATTAAAGATTCATATCAACTGTCTCAGTTCCTTACTCCTCCTGTACAACCACACTGACCAAAATAAAACCCAGAGGAAAAGAAGAAAATCAGACAGTCTTAGCATGGCATCTCATCATAGAAAAACATCAGAAAAGATTTTCTGTATCAACCACATCCCTTGTCAATATCACTGACTTTGGTCTGACCCTTGCTTTATATATTGTATGTATCATAATGCAAGGTATCAAAGCTCACCATAATAAAGCCAGATGAAAACTGAGCAGACAGTACAGCAATTTTTATCTTTTCATATGCTTATATAGCAAACAGTTCTTCCTCCTCTCTTTCATTAAACCAACTTAAAACACACTTCTGGTAACTTCCCAATGAATTAGTGATACCATTGACCCATAATGGCCACTGGTCCTGACAGGAACTTGTTCCAGTGTGGGCTTCCCACGAGGTCACAGCCTCCTTCAGGCCTCCACCTGCTCCGGCGTGGGGTCCTCCACGGGCTACAGGTGGTCATCTGCTCCACCATGGACTTCCATGGGCTGCAGGGGGACAGCCTGCCTCACCATGGTCTTCACCACAGGCTGCAGGGGAATCTCTGCTCTGGCGCCTGGAGCACCTCCTCCCCTTCATTCTTCACTGACCTTGGTGTCTGTGGAGTTGTTTCTCTTACATCTTCTCACTCCTCTCTCTAGCTGCAAAGTGTGCAGTTTTTTTTTTTTTTTCCCTCTTCCTTTTTTTCTTAATTATGTCATCACAGAGGTGTTACTAATGGGCTTGGCCTTGACCAGCGGTGGGTCCGTTCGTCAGGTCGGACATGGGAGAAGCTTCTGGCAGCTTCTCACAGAAGCCACCCCATGTCCCCCCCCGCTGCCAAAACATTGCCACACAAACCCAATACAGTTAGATTTCCCATATTTGCTATACATGTGTTCAGAGAAGTTAAACTTAGACCTGTGACTGAAACTGAAGCAATCTCTGACAGTTTGCATTCATACATTAGTGACTATGAGATCAGCTGTTTCCAATATATTTAGTTAATATTGGATTTCATTACTCAGGACAAGGAATTACCTTTTCCTAGGCTTGCACAATGTGTAAATGATTCAGTACTGGCAGAAGCGTGTGCATAACAAGCCCAAATTTCATTCACACCAACCTACACTTTCCACCTGACTTAGATTTTTTTCCTATATCATGTCTTTTTTGTAGCATATGATTTACAAACTCAAAGGAGATGGTAGCCGTACATAACTAGTATCAAGGAGCAAACAAGGTAAGTGTAATCTAAAGTGAGAAAAATTTAGCAATCAAGTGTCTGAAAGAAGTCTTTCAGAAGGATCTATTAGTCTAGACCTCAATAAAGTTGGTAGGCATTTTTTCCTGGGCCTCTTTAGAGCTGAACAGCTGTAGAGTCAGAATCAAGTTGTTGTCCAAAATAAGAAATGCAAATAAAATCCTTTTAAAATCCATTTAATGAATGCAGCAAAATACTTATTGGCAACTATGAAATCTGCTTTAGAGATGACCCCAGTTGTCTTTTAATACTTGTGAGTTATGTGTTTTCAAAATAAGGTTTGCAGTTTGTTGTTGCCCATACTTTTTCTATTATAATGAACAGTATAACAAATTGACATATACAATGGGTTCAGAGGAAGAATGACCTCCTGTAAATATATTTGTAAACACCACAGAGTGTTGCTATTGTTCAGTACTACTTCATTCCTTCACTGATTATTAGAGTTTAAATTAATTTAGTGCATCTGAAAGTTGCCAAACTGACCTTCAGGGAAGCTGCAGAAGGATGCAAGTGGGATATTATCTACTCCAATATCCTCTGACCTCTTAATGGAAGTATTGTCTGAAATGTGGATTCATTCCATTACTCAGTTATTTCCTGTGAATAAATTACTATGCTTTTAAAAATTTGAAAAGATTCATACAAAGGCCTGCTTTTATACATAGAAGTAGACTTGCGATGAATATGAAAACACAAAATGTTGATCGCTTTATTTATGAAATGTTATACATGATTATGCACAACTGGATGATATAAGAACTCAACTTAAGCTGGTTTTCATGCATGATGTAATTGGAATTTGTATATGCCAACAAAGTTTCCTCACAGGTGACAGATTCTCATTGGAAAAAAACCTAAAATTATTCTTTCAGTATAAGTAAAAAAATAACTATTTTAGACATGATGATCATGTCTTCTAATTCTATTAACAATGGTTTCGAAAGATTGAGGCATTTGCCAAAAATTCACCCCAAGTTAAACATTGAATTGTCATGTACCTCAGAAACTAAAGTGAAGGAATTTGTAGCATACTAACTATAATCTGTCTTTCCTGTGTGTAACATATGTTAAAAGATAAAAAAGTATTTTATTATTACCAGCTAATTAAATTATTTCTTCACTAAATTGTTTGTTGTTCTTTAGATATCTATTTTTTCCACAAATTTTCCATTTCTTTCAGTTTTATAATACTGCCCACAGTCAAAGTCAGTTACACTACTGCAGTTACAGCTAATCTCACCATATGCTCTCTATACTATCTGTAGTCTAAAATATAAGTTTTGTCTATGTTTCTTTCAAAATTGCATCTTTCCACGTTTGTTTCTCTCAGCGAATATATACAATACATAACATCTACTCATTCTCTTAAAAAAATATGCTCAAGCATTTATTTTAGAACTAGATTCATCCTATCTCATTTTAGTTGTTTACTGCATCAGAGAACAGCAGTCACCAAGTAGCCAATGGGAAGAGATGGGCTTTTCTGGATCAGCTCCTAGAAAACCTACAGTCCTAACCTAGAGTCCTCAGATAAGTTCCTAAAATGGAATGGGATGAATCCAACATTTGTAACCAATGGTGGCTCATGAGTTGTCAAATACTTTCCACTAGGAATTGAAAGGAACATTCCGCCTGAGCAGACATGGCACAGTAACCATTTTTTGTGATTAACCAGTTTTTCAGGATTAATGTGGCACACACTGAACGCTAGGTCTGAATCCATAAAATAATAGTTTCTGTGTAAAATTATGATGTATCACAGTAGTTTTCTCTTGGTTAGAATATTTCTTGCAATATTAGACCTGTTTGGATTTTTGGTTTTGATTTTAGATTTGTTTCTGTTTTTTATACAGTTGAAGGTATTTTCTACTACATCTCATTTTCTATATGACTCATGGGAGCACAATCAGAATTTGTTTATGACAATAATTTATTGACAGAGCAGCAATTTCTCATTTGTAACTAAAATGATCACCAGAAAGATCCTCTCACTTTTGATGGATGATTTATGACCAAAAATACGATCAGTAAATAATTAGTTTGACATGCAGGTATAATATGCAATTGATGGTATATGTACAGTTACTCATAAATTAACTGGATAATTTCTATTAGTTCAGTATAAGAAAACTGCTTGTAATTATCTTTCTGATGAACTATGGATAATAGGAAGCTTAATGCCCATCTAAAAAAAAAAAAAAAAAAAAAAAAAAAAAAAGGCAGGTATAAATCAGGTAACTAGAGCAGAGAACTATAGAGAAGTTACCCTAACTTCAACTGCCTGAAAAATTCATCAGCAAATAATAAAACAACCAACCTATTTGCAAATGCATAGAAGATAAGAATGAAGTATACAGCACTAAGAATGGAGCTGTGTGAAGAATAAGGCCAAACCAACCTAAAAAACCTAACCTTTCTACAAATTTACAAATAGAAACGGAGTTGTGTGTCATGTAGTTTCACTTTTTTAATGTATCTGTTGCTCTTTCTATGATATTTTCTTAAGGAAATGGGGGAAGTGTAGTTAAATGACAGTGGGATAGATGTAAACCAGATTGAATAGCCATATCCACAGAGAAGGAAATTGTCCTCCATGATCATGATGTATCTGGCAAGAAAAAATGAGCTTCAAAAGCAACATGAAAAATTCAGAATAGACACTGGGGAAACATGTAAAGGTAAATTGGTGAATTGCAGGCATAAATTACTGGGGGAGTCTCTGTCCTAGGAGTCTAAGAGAAGTGGAAAAATGTCTATGAAGAATCACAGAGAGAACTGATTCTGCCTTAGGGCATGGAAAAAGGACTAGATGACCTCTCAATGCTTTCTTAGTCCTGTTTTTCTGCAATTCTATTATGTAGATACCTAAATGTGAATACATTATTCAAAATGTAATACCATAGTTAATATTTTATATTAACACTAAAATAGTTAATAGTATCCAATGAATGTTGATAATGACACTTGTACTTTTTTTAACATATAGTTTAAATTATGATTGATATTTGAATTAATATTACTGAGTAGAAGTGCCATCTATGATTTAATTTGTGCATCAATATCCAAAGAAAGTATTCAAGGTCACTACATTTTATTATAATTTCACAACTATAAATTTTATTTCCTGATAGGACCATTCATGTTGATAGATATATATTTTTTTTTTTTTAATGTAAAAAAGAACCAGTGGAACAGTTACAAAGATTAAGGATGCATCTGCTCTGGTCTCTTTTAGTGTCAGTGAGATGCCTTCTATTCATTCACACAGTTTCTGTTTGTCAGAAAAGCTGACTTAGGCTTCAGGCTTGATCTCGTGAGAGGCAGACCTGAACAGCAAAGGGACTGATGGGATCCAATTTTCTTCATGGAAAAACTCTTCAAAACAGAAGAAGGTCAACTCCAATATGAAGTAAATGGTTAAATACTGGAACAAATTGGCCAGAGAAGTGGTAGAAACCCCATCCCTGTAAACATTTAAGGTCAGGCTCGACAGGGCTCTGAACAACCTGATGTAGTTGATACCCCTGCTCTCTGCAGAGGGGTTGGACTAGGTAATCTTTAAAGGTCCCTTCCAACCCAAACCATTCTATGATTCTGTGAAATGAAGAAGGTATTACTGAAGGCCACTTGAGTCAATGGAAAAATACTGTATGAGCTCAAGCACTAAAGAAAGTAAAGAGAGTGGAGCTAGAGACAGTCCACTCAGAAGTAATATAGAAACAGTGCCTGTTGATGAAATCCAAGTTCATATGGTGTTGAAAATTATAGGGGATGTGAAGGGAAATAAAAAGCAATTCTATAGGTAGGTAGAGAAACAAAAGGAAGGTAAAGCAAAATGTGGCCCTGCTGCTGAATGAAATGGACATCTAGCTATATAGGATATTGAAAAGTCTGAAGTACTTAGCACCTTCTCTACCCAGCAAGATTTGCTGTTGGAATACCCAGTCTCTATCAGCAGTGTATTGGGCAAGGAAGTGTTACCAAAGATATCAGAAGATCAATTAGATAGTGTCTAAGTGATTGTTATAGCAAGCTTTACATACACAAGTCCATGGCACCAGACTGGATGCATCAAAAAGGGCTGATGCCAAGGCTACTCTCTATCATCTTTAAGAAATCACAAAGACTAAAACACATCTTTGATGATAAGAAAAACATTTTCAAGAAGGAGGGAAACTGTCAGGCTAGTCTGTCTCACCTCTGCCTCTGAGACAAAGAAACAAATCTTACTGGAAGTCATTTCCAGATGTATGAAGGACAAAAAAGTCATTGGGAATTGTGCATATTTTGTGTGTTACCATAGTTCACATGTAAACATGCTAATTGGCTTCTGTGATGATTGACTCCGTGAACAAGAGGGAACCGGTAGCTGTCCTTTATCTTGACTTTAACAATGATTTTGACACACTACTTCACAGTGTCCATGTAGCTAAATTGGAGAGTTACAGATAGGCAGACTATGAGGTGAATAAAAACCTGGCTAGATTGCCAAACTGACAAAGACACTAAAAGACATCATGTCAAAGTCCCATTGGTGTCCAGGCATTAGTGGCATTCTGTAAAAGCTGATCCTAGAGCTGATGCACTACATGGATAATAGAATGGATTACATCCTCACCAAAATTTATTGATGGCATGAAGCTGGGAGAAGAGGAAATTGTGCTGCAAGGTAGGAGAGCAAATTTGTCAAGTTGGAGAAATCCAGTGAAATTCAATAAAAACAAATGTAAATTCTAGTACCTGGAATGGAGTCAACCCGTGCAACAGGATAAGCTGGAAATCTGCTCAGTGAAGGAGTCCCAATAAGAAGAAAATTGAACATGAGACAGAAGAGTACCCATGCTGACTGCAGAAAAGACAGTCAGATTCTCCTCCCATATGCTAAGTGAAAGACTGAGGGTTAAACAGATAGGCGTAAGTTACTGCAAAGAAAATTCTGATTAGATATATAGGAAAAAAATATTTATGGCTATGTTGGTCAAGCACTGGAACACTGTAATCTATGAAACATTCATTCCTGTTAGATATTTTCAAATTTAACAAATCTAACAGAGCAATTTAAATTCAAAGTTAGCCCTATTTTAATCAGAAGATCAGGTAGGATGGCCTACAGCCTTCCTTCCACCCTAAGAATTTTTTAGTTGTTTTTTTTTTTTTTTTTTTTTTTTCAAAATTATAAGAAATCTACCCTTAAAACCGTATTTGTTAAATTAACCTCAGCTTCTCCTTGCAGGATCACCTGTTCTTTCTTCTAGCTTCCTCAGCTGACACAATTTTTAAAAACCCCTGTTGAGATATATTTCCTTTGGATGTTGTGCTCTGTTATCATATTAGCCACTGCTTGGCCATGTTATGATTATTTTTTTACATTTCGTTCCTTTTGAACACTTGAACATTTTTGTTGCACTTCCCTGAACTCCCTCTGATTTGTTAACATATGTGTGATATTGAGGTTCCCAGAACTGAACTTATTCTTGCAGGTGTGATCACACTGGGGTCATACAGAAAGAAACTATTGTCTGCCTGCTGTGTGGCATCAATGTGACAGATTCCTTGGTCTCTAACAACAATTTTCATTCCATATAAAAAGGGAAGGGGTATGATCATTTCTGTATCTTTGCAAGCCTGGTACACAAATATAGACAGGCACAAACATGCACAAACATGCAGATATACATAGACATATACAGACATACATAGTTCAGAGAGATTGAGTTGATTTCTATCTAACATCTTCTGTCCAAAATGATTGCTATAGAAAAAAAAAAAAAAAATTATCTTGACCTTTCTACATCAGGAAAAATGGGGGAAATGGCTGAAAATAATAATTTTAAAAAACCCTAATACTATCAGAACAGATGTAGGGGTATATTGGTCATAGATTCATTTCCTTTGAATGATACACTTGGTCATATAGTGATATGGTGAAATGCTTTTATAAAAAACTTCCAGTATGGGAATAAATTATAGCAATTTTTGATTAAATAGATCACAAAACATAACTGAGCATGAACTGGAGGAAGATACCTTGGGATACAGGATGTAGAAATATACTCAAAAGCTGTCTGCACTTAAAACTAAGCTCTACATCCCTGGAAGACTATCAGCTGGTTTCAAACTAGCAGTGTCTCATAAGCCATCCCTTCTGTTTTAGCACAATTTTCTTTCTCTGATCTTGATCAGTTTGGGGAATCTCTCAGACTGTCCCAGGAGACTATCTTCACAGTAAAAGCTTCTGACTTCACTTCACACCTGAATCTCAGTGAGATGAAGCATAGACTAAAGGATCTTGCTCCCCCTCAATTATAATCCTAGATGAAATACGGTTCAGACAGGTCCACATGAGAAGGTTGTGAACTACAAGCAAGAAGTGAGTTCAGAGGGTATAAGTGACAATTATTTTTCTACATGAACAAAACCAAAAAAAACATTGGCCTTTATCTTAAAAGTGTACCACACTGAAAGTCCAATACTGGTATTTTTATAGTCTTGCTTCACACAATTTTTTATATCATCATCTGATTATACTTTTTAAAAAAAAGAACTATCTAGAAAGCACTGCAGCATTTCATGACAAATAATTCTTTACAGATGAAGCAAAAACTTGCACAGGTATTTACCCTTATCCTGGTATCCATTCATTTAAAAATCACATTTTGTGCCTCCAGGGTATTCAGTTGGAACACTACCTGCTTAAAACAGATCTGGATTGCACTCCATGTCATGAACTTATAATTCTGAAGCCAAAAGGAACATAAAAATCTGTTTTTGAAGATATTTTTGCATGCATTTTGTCTGTTGGCATGTTTGTCAGCTGATCCTCAAGGGGTATAGAATGAAATTAATTTCTGCAAACATAAACAGTATGATGTTAACAATGATCAAGGAGCTGACCCGGAGAATACAGCGACCAATATGCATCACTTCAAGAGTTTCTGCCACTGAAAGGCAGTTTTCAAATTCATCTCTTGTCTCAGTTTCCTGAAGAGAGACTTTAAATCAGACTAACTGATTCAGACATAACTGACTATCTTCAGACAGGATCTAGTGAGGAGTTGATGAGTGACTACTTGCCCCATTCTTCTCACATTACAGAAAGTTTGCCTATTCTGGTTTCATAGTCTTTCTGTGTTTTTTGATGTTTTTTTGTTTTGTTTTGTTTTGTTTTTTTTTCCTTAAGTCACTAAATATCTTGCTTTAGCTATATATCACCACCATGCTTTAGTTTTAAGTGCTTGCTTAGGCACATGAACTTCACTTTGAAATCCTGCTAAAACTCTTCCAGACATTTGTTGAAGAACACCATAGGAAAAAAAAAAAAATCATGTAAAAAAGCAAACTCTCCTTTAATACCTTGTGTCACGGTGGTGTAGTATCTTGCAGTTATTCCTGAAGGAGTTATGACTCTAAGAAAATATTTGTGACCTAATTTGTCTCCATAACCTTTTGGTTGTATCCCTTTGCACAGTCATTTTCAGTTTTCTTTTTAGTGTAATCACTTAACTCTATCTTTTTAAAAAGCAGACTACATTTTTTTTTTTATGTTGGCTAGCAGCCAACATAGCCATTCACACACTTCTCCCCCACCCCCAGGGGATAGGGGAGAGGGTTGGGGCAAGGATTAGGAGGCTTGTAGGTTGAGATAAAAACAGTTTAATAATAGAAATAAAAGAAAACTTAAAAAAAACCCCTAAACAACTAATATTAAAATAATAGTGATAACGATAACAGTAACAAGATATGCAATGAAGTGATAAGCCAGTTCAACTGCTTACCACCCATTGATAAACCCGGCCCATTCCCGGATAACAATCCTGGAGGAGCAACAATCCCAAACCAAAACCACGATCCTGGAAGAGGGAGAGCCTGAGAGAAAACCCGTGCGAATGTACCCCCCTTTCCGGTCAGCCCCGGATAATACACTAAACATGACGGGATATGATCTGGAATATTTCATTGGCACATCCAGATGCCAGTTCTGGGC
>NW_010322262.1:20015-21610 GCF_000700745.2 Antrostomus carolinensis
TGATGGCCTTGAGCTCCAGCAGCAACTAATAACACCAGTACTTATATCAATGATGTTCTCAAAGCAAGTCTGAACTGAAACCAAAACGAGGCTCTTCTAACTACTGAGAAGAAAATTAACTCTATCCTAGCCAAACCAGGACAACATTGTTTGGGGTTTTTTGGGGGGTTTGTTTTTTTTTGTTGTTGTTGTTGTTTTTTTTTCCCCCAAAGTGTATGTTTTTGTTGTGGTTTAGCCTCAGCCAGCAGCTAAGACCATGCAGCCACTCTCTCACTCCTCTCCCTCTGGTGGGATGAGGAGGAGAAAACATAACAAAGGCATCATGGGTGAAGAAAAGGGTAGGGAGGGTTCACCAGTTATGATCACAGGCAAAACAGCTTTGACTTGGGTAAAAAAAAATCAATTTAATTAGTTACTAATGAAATCAAAGTAGGATAATGAGAAATAAAATAAAATCTTAAAAACCCCTTCTTCCTACCCCTCCCTTCTTCCAGGACTCAATTTTGCTCCCAATTCCTCTACCTCCTTCCCCCCAGCGGCATAAGGGGACAGGGAATAGGGGTTTCAGTTGGTCTGTAACATGTTGTTTCTGCTGCTCCTTCCTTCAAGGAGAGGACACTTTACACTCTTCCCCTATGTGGGTCCCTCCTACAGGAGATACGGACAAACTTCTCCAACCTTAGTCCTTCCCACAGGCTGCAGTTCTTCAGAAGCTGATACAGCAGGGGTCTCTTCCACAGGATACAGTCCTTGAGGAAGAGACTGCTCCAGTGCAGCCTTCCCACAGAGTCATGGACTTCTTCAGGTGCAACCACCTGCTCCGTTGTGGGGTCCTCCATGGGTTGCAGGTGGATATCTGCTCCATCATTAAGGTCCACAGGCTTCAAGGGGACAGTCTATCTCACCATCGTCTTCACTATGGGCTGCAGGGGAATCTCTATTCTAGTGCAACTCCCCCTTCTCCTTCACTGACATGGGCGTTTGCATAGTTGTTTCTGTCACATCCCACTCCTCTCTCCCTTGTAGCCCCATCCCATGTTACCAAACTCCACCACACAAACCCAACACAGTTCTTTAAAAAAATCTGTTATTAAACCTCACTTGACTTGAAACAGACATTTTGCTGACTGTTTTCCTCTATTTTCTGTTTAGAAACAGAAGAAAATCCCATCAGATCTTCCACTCATTTGGCTTGCATGACACCAGATAGACAAATTTTGTTTTATTTTAGAGTAAGTTTATGCCAATCCTAGCATATTATATTGCAGATCTTTCCAGCATATTAATTTACTTTCCAATATCATAAACTAATTCAAAGGCATTTTGAATGTGGGCATAATTAGTACAAACACGTTCTCAGAAATACTCATGAAATAAAGCACTAGAAGCTAACAGCATTTTACTCATTATAACGCTGGTGTTAGTGAGATCAAAAAACATATCATCATCCTTGTTTCTTGATCCTGAATGTCATGAATGTGTCTTTTTTTACCAAAACTTGTTCTTTATTTGCTCTATTTTCCTGTGGAAAACACAGAGGTTTTAGTGGGTATTATTTATGCTTCGTGATGGATAGGCCTCTCTGAACTTGGACG
>NW_010322262.1:21635-25614 GCF_000700745.2 Antrostomus carolinensis
AGAACAAAGACAATTAATTATCATGCTAACTATGAATGTTACTGCATGAAACATAATCTTACATTTTAGCATAAGTATTCTCATTCACAATTAATAGTCAATGTCTTTTTGTCTAATGATGGGTCTCCCTAGTCTCCTTTCAACAATACTGCTGCTAATCAACATGAAGCAAACCACCACATTATTCAAAGAACAATATGCCCCTGTGGTCTGAACAGCAATGGAATATGAGAAGATGTTTAAAACCAAACTTTATTGAGACAGTAAGAAATAGGACCAACAACACTCTCATACAGCGATTCAACTGACCAGACAGCAAACACTGGGTCATAGCTGATACCATGGCTCCAGTGAACTAACAGGGACACTTAATATTCAGGTCATCTGACAGCAATAATCAATTATGCAAATGCCTTCTGCATACAGGCAAGAGTTGTGCCAATCCTTGGCTCCACCATTACTAGTGTGATGTGAGAGAATCATAGCTTACATGGCAGTAGTAGACTCTACGTGTCATCTCAGATGATGTGGGTTGTATCCTGCCTATGTGATTAAATTGGTCAAGGGGCAGGGTGTCAGAGACTTACACAAACAGAACAAACTCATAATAAAGACACTCCTATACAATTCCCAACAATTCTCAGCTTTTGTTGTATAGTCAAGATTAGATCTAAATGTACAAAGTAATACGAGTAAAGATTTTTTTGTGTGTCTGTAGAGAGTTTTCTTTGATATGGTAACGTAAAAGTTGAAGATAGAGTGAAGTTCAAGCTAGAAATAAGATGGAAAAATAAGGACAGCATTTTATATGAACTGATTGTCTACAGCACTAATAGATATACATCTGGAAACTTTAGATGAGTTGTGTTCATTTTTCCAAACAATATTGTCTGGTTCATTGCTTCGTAGGAACTCTGCATGAAATGAAAACTGCCACATGGCAAATGTCAGACTTCTAGACAAAATGTCCATCAAGAAAAAAATCAGACATCAACATGAAATTTATGGAATGACATTTTCTGAACACAATGTTTTTGATAAGTAAGCAATCATGATTTCCTTTTTTTCCATTTTATTACAAACTAAGATTTGTGTGTACGAAATACAGGTTTCATTGTCTATCAGTATGCTTTTATTTTGGTGGGAATATAATTCTGTAATTAAAGCAAATTCATTATTATGCTTCCTTAAAGAGGTTTTTTGTTTGTTTGTTTGTTTTTTGCTCTGTGTATGACAGAACAAAACAACATGCCTAACAGCTTCTTATACCTTTAAAACCCATTCTCATTGTATTGGACTTTAAAGTCTCTCAACATCTGATTTATCTTCACCTTAAAACAGTGCACAAAACTGGACCAGTACTCTATCTGCAGTCGTATTAGAGCCATGCAGTGCAGAAAGACAATTTACTTAACTTATGTGCAGCATTTATGTTTCTATACCTCAGTATATATATAGTAGAACAGCATGACATATTCAGTTCAAGTTCAATGTGGGAACAAGTAAGCTGACCAGATACTTTTCTTTAGAGTATCTTCCTGACTGGTTTTGTTTTGTTTTGTTTTGTTTTGTTTTGTTTTTTTCTAAGCTGTATTTGCACAGTTTATTCGTTATTCCTTCCTAAGTATAGAACTTAAAAACTTTCTTTACTGAGTTTTATCAGCTTATCTGTTTGTTTTCTGATCATTTCTCCAATGGATCATTTGTGAAATCACATAAGTTTACTCTGTGTTTCAACATTTAAATCATTCATGAAAAAACAGAACTGTACAAGACATATGAAAGACCTCCACAGAACCAGTCTAAGTACTGCCTTCCTATTTGATAATCAATCACCCTTAATGACTTTCTGGGCACATCTGATCATTTTGCACAGCTATAATAATCATCATCTTAATCTTATCTTTTGCTTATAAGTGTCATGTAAAGCAGTTCCAAAAGATTTTGTAAATTCAAGATATCTAACACGGCATATACATTTCTTCTCCTTTATCTGTAAGGCCATTATCCTGTCACAGAAAGGAAATTAGATTATTCTGACAAGCTTTGTTCCCAAGAAATTTGTGCAGTTGCTCTACTCATGTTATCTCCAGGTACTTATAAATTGTTTGATTATTTGTTCCAGCTTTTTATAAAAGGAACTAAAGCTGACTTGTGAACCATTCTCCATCCCTACTTTTCCACCCTTTTGAAGATAACAACTTTAATTTTTCTTTTTCCAGCTCTCCAAAACTTAGTAATCTTCATGAATTCTATAAGGTTTCAGGAAGTCTTCAAAGTTTTCTGAGTAAAATTCAATTTGACTTTCCAAGGAAAAACTTCTAACTTACATTAGAGTTCTTTAATGTACTCTTCCTTCCTCCAGACTGAATCTTTACCTCCTACTTGTTGATTATGTGTCATCTGTCTGATGTCAGACAATCTTTTTAGCAAAATCTGAAGCTAAAAAGAATATTAAACACTTTAACATTCTTGATATCTTTATCAGTTCTTCCTTCTCCCTGATCAGGTTTTCCTTTCATCTTGATGCTTACATGCTTACTAAATGTCTTCTTGTCACACTTTATGACTCTTGCCAGTTGTGTTTCGTTTTGCATCTTGGTCTTTTACGATTTTTTTTACACACATTTGCCCTTAAAAATTTGACCTCTTTTTCCATATTCTGTGTACTTGCTTCATGCAACTGAAATCACTGAGGAGTCAATACTTGACCAAAGCTTGTTCTTTTTCTACAGTTTCTATCCTTCTAGTATTTGCACAGTCTGTGATTATGTTTTTAATATAGTTTCTTGATTAAACTGTTATTTTATTCCTTTTTTAGACTTCGTACAGAATATATGTTCTCAAAATACTTCATTATTTTTCTAATACATTTGCATGTTCCAGGTTTATTTAATCTAATATCCGAGAGTCAGTTTTCCCCAAGGGAAATCTATAAAGGCAGTAGAAGGCATGTTAGTTTTGTCTGTTCTGTGGGTTTTGACCTAGTTCCTACAATCATCCAGACATTTCTATCTAACAAATCTCCTGCTTTTGAGGTACACACCCTTAAACTCTCCTGCTCTCTTGCTGTGGCACATTGTCATTTGTTTTTACCATTGTAATTTGTCATATTTTTTTTCTAAGGAACTAAAGATCATCTTGAAGATTGGGGATATGCAGAAACATGTGAAGTAAATGTTTAGAACAACCTACCTATTATGTACTTAGACATAAGCATCCAGAGATATTGACTTAAGGGCCAACAGATCTTCATTTCTCTATGTTCCTTTCACATAAATTAATGTGTACTGTTGTTATTCTTTTTACATAAAAATTCACATTTTTACCTCAGTTCTGAATACTTGTGCACAAGGTTCTTACACCTAATGAACTCTTCACCATTTGCTAGCTAATTATTTGCAGTAAAATAGAGAAATTTGATTTGTCCCTTAGGTAAGTTACTTTTATCTTCTCCCTCCAAAGATAACTAGAAAATAAAGGGAAGCTCAGGAAAGCAAAATTTTACTCTAATTTTCTGATTATGTGAAAACTGTGCATTATGGGTAGCTGATATCTGTATTTCTGCTGCAGTTGGATTTGCACCATGTCTTTCTTGGCCAGGACACAAAGAATGAGAGGAAACTAAAAAAAAAATAAAATAATAATAATAAAAAAAATCTGAATTTTAACTTCATTGAAATTAAATAACAGTTGAAGGTGAACAGTTTGACAATGTGTGCTTGCAGCCCAGAAGGCCAACCGTATCCTGGGCTGCATCAAAAGAAGCGTGTCCAGCAGGTCGAGGGAGGTGATTCTGCCCCTCTACTCCGCTCTTGTAAGGCCCCACCTGGAGTACTGCGTCCAGTTCTGGAGCCCCCAACATAAGAAAGACATGGACCAGTTAGAACAAGCCCAGAGAAGGGCCACCAGGATGATCCAAGGGCTGGAGCACCTCTCCTGTGAAGACAGGCTGAAAGAGTTGGGGCTGTTCAGCCTG
>NW_010322262.1:25960-31548 GCF_000700745.2 Antrostomus carolinensis
ATTCTATGATTCTATGATTCTATGATTCTATGATTCTCCAATTCAGAAATATCCACCCAAAAATGCAACATACACTTGACCTAGAAAATTTACTCATTATCAGATAACCATATGGCTTAATTCAAATCTATTTATAAAGAAGGAATTCTGCCACAGGGAATTAATCAGATATGATGCTCAAAATGTAATATGAATTACAATAGCAATCTTAAATAGCCATTATGGTAAAAGCAGTGAAATGGAACTCAAAATAAACGGCACAGATGAGAGTGTATCAGTTAACTTGAAAGGTTAGGTGCTTTCTGATGGAGGAAAAGCAACCAAATACAGTACTTATTCAAGGACTATTACATGCAAAAGAAAAGTGTCTCCCTAAAGCCAAGCACAACTATTTGCAATATGAGTGGGAAACAACAAATAGCTTTAATGTCATAGGATGTTTTCCTATTCATTAATTAAGTCTCTCCCCTATAGGATTCTTAGGCATTTAATAACATGGTTGAACTCAGATTGCAACCTTATTTCAATTCAGGTACTAATCTATCTCTATGCTGTGCACGTTTTCAGTAAACTTGTTCATCATGCTTTCTTACTATGAAATCTGTTTTTTCACATTTCACAACCAGACAAAAGATTCAGCTGCTACTGGAGAATAGGGATGTTCTATTAGAGAGAAATACAGACAAGACAGTGTGATTTCATCACCTTCATTTGAAAAAAAACTTTTGTTAAAAAAAAGAGTGTATATTTTTATCTGGGGGGTGGGTACGGTAGATACAGAATAAACAGGAATATACTTTAGTTATAAGTAGCCTTTTTATTGCTGGCAACACAACAGCTATAGGCACAAAACTTTGGGGATGCTTGTGGTCTCAAATTCATGCTTTCCACTTAAACAGTTGCCTTATATTTTCAATTAGATCTCCATCCAGACAAATGAATTTGTCATTGCAGCACAAGGAGACAACCACAGAGTCATCTTTAAATGAGTGAGAAAGGGGAGAAAGGGAAGCAAAGAAACAGTATTTGTGAAGAATAACTTGGTCCTGAATATGGATTAGCAACTAGAGGAATAGACTCTGGCTGCTGACCTGCTGCATTCATGCTTCAGTGTCTTCACAGCTATTTTATACAAGTAGCTTGATTAAAGCTGCTGCACAATCAGCCTGTTCATATTAGTCATGCTAGATAATAAGGGCAAACAAATTTATTTTCTTTATATTGTTTATTCTTACCAGAGGACATTCAAGTCATCAGTCTGCAATCATCACCACCATGATCTGGTTTGTTTAATCGTATTGTCACCCTGTATCTCCTTTTGGTGAACTTTCACAGGACATTGTGGTGCAAATTAGGTACAATTTTTTTATACACAAGGTTGTGTATATATTCAGTACAATTTCTTAAAGTACAGAAATATTTATCATAAGAAAAGGCAGGGGTTTCAGCAAAAATAATTTCTTAAAAAACTTTGCTTCCTTAACATAATAAAGATAAAAATTTATTTTCTTACTTTCATTTGATGATTGCTATACATGTAATGGAGGTAACATTAAGATAAGTCTCACCAGCTGCTGAGTAAATTATACAGTCTTTAGAGAGATATGGAAAGGTTACATTTATCCACATTTTAACTTAACCTCTGAAAATACCAAAGCAGACTTCAGGTAAAATATTTAAATATGTAAGCTCGTCACAACAACAGATATATGGGACAGGAGAAGAAAGCAGAAACAAGATTATGACTATATATATGCTATACTTTAACTCAGGATGTCAAACCTGCCTCAAATATATAGCTCTATTCTGAGCCCCAGCTGTGGAAATATTTTACCCATGCCCAACACTGGTTTGGTTTCCAAAGCTGTCTCTCTAGAATAAGACAGACAAGTATAGGTAGTATGCAATAGGTTAAGTATGGTTAAAGGAAAAGAAATATGATTGCAATTTATATTTATTTTTAATTTATACTGCGTGATGGGAATTCAGGTATTTTCAGCATAGTGCAGCTTTTAGATAGTAACATGCTATAATGATATAATTAAAAGGTTTGGACCATGAGCCAGCACTGTGCCCTTGTGGCCAGGAAGGCCAATGTCATCCTGGGGTGCATTAGAAGGGGTGTGGTTAGTAGGTTGAGGGACGTTCTCCTCCCCCTCTACTCCGCCCTGATGAGGCCGCATCTGGAATATTGTGTCCAGCTCTGGGCCCCTCAGTTCAAGAATGACAGAGAACTGCTTGAGAGAGTCCAGCGTAGAGCCACCAAGATGACTAAGGGAGTGGAGCATCTCCCTTATGAGGAAAGGCTGAAGGAGCTGGGTCTCTTTAGCTTGGAGAAGAGGAGATTGAGGGGACACCTCATTAATTTTTATAAATATATAAAGGGTGAGTATCACGAGGATGGAGCTAGACTCTTCTCGGTGACAACCAATGATAGGACAAGGGGCAATGGTTGTAAGCTGGAACACAGGAGGTTCCATTTAAACTTGAGAAGAAACTTGTTTCCTGTGAGAGTGACAGAGCACTGGAACAGGCTGCCCAGGGAGGTTGTGGAGTCTCCTTCTCTGGAGACATTCAAGACCCGCCTGGACACCTTCCTGTGTAACTTCATTTAGGTGTTCCTGCTCCGTCAGGGGGATTGGACTAGATGATATTTCGAGGTCACTTCCAATTCCTAACATTCTGTGATTCTGTGATATAGTACATCATTGAAACCAAAGTATGTGTTTATAGCATGGTGCCAAAGGGGCAGGAAGCTGCCCTGGGAAACCTCACAACAGTGTACAGAGGGGCTTGAGAGTGAAACGTCTGCACAGGGTGGAGGGCATTCGATCCCATACATACCACCGATAAGGAAGTTCTTAGAATAAACTGCCTCTGGAACTGGACCTTATTTTCATCTCAGAGGACACTGATAGTTCCCTACAAAACAGAACCTGGGCACTGCATCTTCAGCATGAGAATGGGAATATCAGTCTGGAAGCAAACTGAGCCACAACGTTATGTGACATAGATAATGAGTCTTTCGCTATTGATATTTATATGTTATTTAGACATTTCGCGTCAATTACAAGCTAAGCATGTAGTTAAATCTTCTCATGTAGGTAGCTGAGAAACCTAGTCAACAAAAATAAATGGTTGCCTCCAAAAAGTAATAGAAAGCAAGTTCTCCTTTCTGATTTAGGCATCTATGTTCAAAACAGAGTTACTGGAATGAAGGCAAAATTCTAAATCTTCATTGCCAATTAAAGAAGCCCAGGTGAAAACATTAAGTTTGCTTATTTTTTAAGTTAACTAAAAGTAAATAAGATAAATTCCAAACTTAGTCCTTAATTAATTACAACTGAAATTTAACAATTCTTTCCAAACCTTTTAATTACTATCATTATAGCAGGTTGCTATTTAAAAGCTACACTATGTTAGGGAAATTTGATTCCATATTTTTTCTAAGCTAATCATCACCTCAAAATATAGAGGAAAAAACCTTATTTTCTTCAATCTGGAGATCTAGAAAAAAGAGAGTACTAGACTGCAGCATTAATGGTCATTTTTCCAGATTTTCGACATGGGCTACTGAAATGTACAGTAAAGAAGATATTTTGCTAAAGTGAATTAAGTATTTATAAGTTGACACATAACTTCAGGGTTAGCCATGCTAAAGCTGAGAAATGTGCATAGTTTTCAAAACTTATTTTAAGAAAGGACAGACACACAACACTAAATCTGAGATAAAATTTCCTGGACCATCTGATGTCTGTTTGAATGTGTTACAGGTTTATCATTGAAAAAGTGAAAAATGGAAAATAACCTTGTAGGTCGCATAGTTCACACCTTGCTATTGCAGTGTTTCAATTTTACAATTTTGGTTTGTTTTGTTTTTATTTTTCCCTGTCAGTTTTGCTAACTCCAAAATCCCTCATGTTGATTTAATGTTGCTTGATTAATATATATAAATATACAGTATATATACAAACACATTTAAACAAACATATGGGGGTTTTCAGCACGATGAATTCATGCTAGTGTATTTGGCAGTTCTCTTATCCTCCTACATTCAGGCTGTTCTATATAAGTGGCTTAAATCTCTGCTCAGCACAGTAAATTATACCAGCATCAGCCTACATTACTGGAATTTAAAATCCTTCTTTCAGTTTCTCTGTTGACTGTTTATGATTTCTTCCCCTTATATACACATAAACATAGTCTCTCAGCTTCTTTCCCATGCCTTGTCTCCCTTCTCACCCAGCGCACACGAAAACACTCACACATCCAACAGATTTTTCAGCTGACTGAGATTCTTCAAAGCTCTTCTGCTGCAGAAATCCTCCTGTGTTCACCCCAAGTTTTGTGGGTTAGTTAAATACCACCTCAATCTACTTTTCACCTGCAGAAGGGATCACAGACTGTGGTACCTAACTAAGGAAGAGTGAGTGGTCAGAGAGACCTCTGGGAAGGAGGAGAAATGGAGTGGGTTCTCTGGTTCATAGCTCTGAGGAGCCAGAGAAATTATTTTGGATATTGGCTCTGAGTTTCTCTGAACATCAATAGGGTTCCTGATTACAGAATAGCATCAATATGTTGTTCACCTCACAGATATTGTCTGAACTCTCTAGATGTCATATATAAAAAGAACATTACCTAGTTCTGTTCAAAAAGGGCTGTTGCAGAAATGATCATCCTGAATTACAACTTATGAACAGAGTAAGTACTGTCCGATATCTTCCATTTGCATTTCTGTCAATACACAGAAAAAATCATGACAGTCAACCTAAATTCTTCTAATAAAAAGCCCCACAAAATAGCATGTTCTTTGTTGCTTATTTAAATTCTTTCAGTCAGAGTCAATATGATAAGCAAATGCATACCATGATGAGTAGAGGTTGCACATTCTGAATTGCAATTAGATTAGAACAACAACAATTTATGAAGTTCAAAGAAAACATATTTATTAGAATGTGATTTGTCACCAAACTGAAGCATGAACAGGGACATATACAAAGATTATATACCATTATTATATATACCATTATTATCAGTGGTCAGAGATAGTCTAAACAAAATCAATATACACAAATCCATGGACCCAGATGGGATGCATCCATGAGTGCTGAAGGAACTGTCAAACTTGATTGCTAAACCGCTCTCTATCATCTTTGAAAGGTTCTGCAAAAAAGGGAGAGGTGCCTGAAGACTAAAGGATAGCCAATGCCACTCCAGTCTTCAAAAAGGGCAAGAAGGAGGATCCGGGAAACTACAGGCCAGTCAGCCTCACTTCCATCCCTGGGAATGTGATGGAACAGCTCATTCTTGGTAACATGTCTAAGGAGTTGGAAGAAAAGAAGGTTATCAGGAGTAGTCAACATGGTTTCACTAAGGGGAAATCATGCTTGACCAATCTTGTAGCCTTCTATGATGTCATCACCAGCTGGGAAGATGAGGGGAAAGCAGTGGATGTTGTCTACCTTGATTCCAGCAAGGCTTTTGATACCGTAACCCACAACATCTTTGTAGCAAAACTTAAAAGATATGGGATTTATGAGTGAATGGTGGGGTGGACTGAGAACTGGCTGACTGGCTGAGCTCAGAAG